>NC_057797.1:496516902-496816902 GCF_018294505.1 Triticum aestivum
CAGTGCTTGTCTAAGTGTTGGTCCGAACTAGAGCCCCTTGCAGCGCCACCTCAGGGAAACTTGAGGGATGGTTTTAGTTGTACGGAGCGCTCATCCGGTGTTTCCCTAAGAACAAGATATGTGCAGCTCCTATCAGGATGTCGACGCATCGGGCGGCTTTGGTGGTCTTGTTTTAACATTGTCAAAATGCCTTGTAACCAGGATTCCGAGTCTGATCGGGTCATCCTGGGAGAAGGAATATCCTTCATTTACCGTGAGAGCTTGTGATGGGCTAAGTTGGGACACCCCTGCAGGGTTTTGAACTTTTGAAAGTCGTGCCCACGGTTTCCGGCAGATGGGAATTTGTTAATATCTGGTTGTGGAGAACTTGACACTTAACTTAATTAAGATACATCAGCTGCGTGTGTAGCTGTGATGGTCTCTTTTCGGCGGAGTCCGGGAAGAGAACACGGTCTCATGTTATGCTTGAACGTAAGTAGTTCTAGGATCACTTCTTGATCATAGTTTATCGACTATGCTTTGCTCCTCTTCTCGCTCTCATTTGCGTATGTTAGCCACCATATATGCTAGTGCTTGCTGCAGCTCCACCTCACTACCTTTTCCTACCCATGAGCTTAAATAGTCTTGATCACGAGGGTGTGAGATTGCTGAGTCCCCGTGACTCACAGCTTACTTCCAAAACCAGTTGCAGGTGCCGATGATAACCGTGCAGGTGACGCAACCCAGCTCAAGGAGGAGCTCGATGAAGATCTTGTTCGTTGTGCTGTTTCGTTTCCAGTTGATCAGTAGTGGAGCCTAGTCGGGGCGATCGGGGATCTGTTGCATTAGGGGTTGTCTTTCTTTATTTGGTTCCATAGTCGGACCTTGATTGTATTCTGGATGATGTAATGCTATATTTATGTATTGTATGAAGTGGCGATTGTAAGCCAACTCTTTATCCCTTTCATATTCAGTACATGGGATGTGTAAAGATTACCCCTCTTGCGACATGGCTACTATGCGGTTATGCCTCTAAGTCGTGCTCCGACACGTGGGAGATATAGCCGTATTGTGGGTGTTACAAGTTGGTAATCAGAGCCTTCCCCGACTTAGGAGCCCCATGCTTGATCAAATCGCTGGCGTCGTTGAGTCTAGAAAAAGTTTTGAGTCTTATAGGATTATATATATCGGAGAGTAGGATTCTGTTTACTCCTCAGTCCCTTTGTCGCTCTGGTGAGGCCTCCTGACGTAGAGTTTTGACTCTTCTCTTCTCAAATTTCACTGAATTTTTTTAGGATCACGCGGGTATCTTGTAATCATTCCGATGGTTTTATGACGAGAACATTGTTCTTGGTGCCTCCTGACATTTAGGGGTTGTGGCAGTGTCCCGGGGAGTTGAGCTCCGAGGTGTTGTCGTCGCAATTTTATTGTTGCAGTTCTGGAATACCTGAGTTTCGCTGACATCGAAAATCTCCTTTATGCAGTTGTTGGTGAGATAACCTCGACGCCACCCAGTACTGGGGTGGGAGTTCGAGAGTATTGCGATAACTCGTATAACGGATGCTTTTCTAAGGTTGAGGTGAATGATTTCTGAAGGTTTCTTGGTTATGTTTTGAAGGATGGATACAGCTAGATGTAGGATTTGCTAGTTTTGGGTGAGATGTTATGCTTCCCATGTATCCCCAACACCTGATTGCATAACCGGAAAGTTTCGGGAGTTTATAAGTGGGAGTTCAAGTAGCTCCTAGGATATCTTTCCGACAAATGTATGATATGAAATTGGGGTTCGACGTCTAGTGGTCCGCCTATCCACGGTTGGTTTTACAGTGGTCTCATTGTGTCTTAAAGAGTTCTTGGCTATGCTGACTCGGGGACGCTTCGTATGTCATGTGCACTGCCTTGTACATGATGGTGTTGTACGATCGAGCTCGTGTGGGCCCCACCATGAAAACTTCGGACGAAATCTCTATCATATGTTTGTTCCGGCTTATTCTGCAAGTCAATCCTTTGTTTTGTTTTGAGTTGTGGTATTCGAGTTGCTTCGAAGTCAAAGGTTGATTCCATACCTTTTCCTAATTGGTGTTCTCATATGTATATGTGAATACTAATCCTTCATGATAATTGAGTTTGTCATGTCCATTCTTTCCAACCGGTGTAATTCTCTTCAAGATGATCCGATCATTTCAACATCCGCAAGATCAACTCTAAGTATTCTCTATGGTGTTCATTTCATCTGTCCTCAAGTTGCCTTTGTTTTCCCGCCCTCCCACCCTTTTTCTTCAAGGATTCTGATTTCTTAATCAAGTATCCATTTTATTCATGTGAAGTCTCTCCATTAATTTCTTTCAATGTTCTTATCCGGTGATTCTCAGGAAGATACTAACGTAGCTTCAAGTTCAACATTCTTTGTTCTTTTCTTCTCCGGTGGATTCAATTCAAGCTTTGTCGATCATATCATTTCCTCGGTTCAAATGTTTGTCATGCCGGTGCACCTCTTAATCATCCACTTCTCGCTATTCAATTGTTCCGGAGTGCTGAAGATCTCTCAGAAGATTCACGTTTTCCATTCTCAATCCATTCAAGTTATTTCGAGGTGGATATCTTGTTCAAACCATTAAAATCAACCGTAGCATTATTTCCTCCCCAGTAATGTTTTCGATGGTGTATCTTTGAGTGGGCCCTAACCCACAGGTCTTTTCCCAGGATCTTACCCGACTCTTCTAATTTTTCCTGGAGCTATCCTCAAATTATTTTCGAAGTTTGACGTAAGAATGAATTATCATCAGTCATATGTGTTTCTCCAAGATCTTTCAAATTCTTTTCACCATTGGCTCAGCCTTTCTATTCGTCATCCCAGAGTATCTCAACAATTCATGGTGGTGTTTCTCCTCGTCATTCTTAGATTTTTGAAGACCGAAGAAGAGTTTCTCTCAAATCTTGGTCCGTTCTCTCAGAGATGCGTGGTTCTAGCTTGATGCCATCCTCTCATAATTGTTTTCGATTGTGAGAATTGTTTTCAACCATCCGGAGCAATTCAAGAGTCTTTCAGTTTGATCATCTGGAGCCCATCATCTCAGAATTTATTCATTCTCAGCTTTCAGCTATCATTCTCCAAATCTTACCGGTGCATTGTTCAAGTGTTCTCTAATCAGCTCGTCATCTCTTCGTTCTCATGTATCTAAATTCTCTCAAGCATCTTTTTTTATTTGCTAATCCTTCCCGGTGTGTCTTCATCTTTTATCCGTTCATTTACAATTCTTACGGTGGTTCGTTCAAGAGTTCTTCTCCTTCGTTATCATATAGATTCATTCGTTCTTTCATCCTATCGGTGGATCGTCGAAGACCTTCTCAAGTTTGCGCTATATCTATCTTAATCCTTTCAATGAGAATAACTAGTATGCCAAATCCGTTGCTTGTCATCAATTTAAATTGGTGAAGGATACGCATAATGTAATTCTTATTCTTGATTCACCCAAATGATTAATTCCTTATTCTGGAGGTTCATCAAAATTCTCGTTTTCATTTGTTCATCTTTCTTTTCCAAGAGTTCCAAGCTCTCACAATTATATCACCATGGAGATTCATCTAAATCATTGCAAGGCTTCACCTTTTCAACTTCTCTTTCTTCTATCATCATTTTGTTACCGGAGTTCTTCATGAAGGCTCTACATGGTGGTTCGTCAAGGATTCCTTTCATTCTCCAATTGTCCTCAAGATTTTTCTCGAACTTAAGATCCACCAAGCTTTACTCTGAAAACAAACATGGTGCTCAACATATGTCTTTTTTTAGGAGTTCAAGCATTCTTCATCTTGCATTCCAAAGTGCAGTTCGTTCTACTTATCTTTTGAGCTGGTGTGATGTCATTCTGGACAATTTGAGCTCGTGTTTCATGATTTTCATGTTGTCAAGAATGAGATATTTTAAATCCATCAATCTCTTTGTTGGAGTTATCTTGTGTCATGTTTCACCTAAAGCCTTCCCTAAGGATTGTTGCTATTTATGGTGCTCATAAATGACCCAAGTTCTTCATTTATCCTCCCGGTGAAATAAGTTTCTCATCTTCTTGCTCATATCAATCCAATCTATTGTTTTCCGTTAGTGGTAGAATTTCACCTCAAGATTTTAAGATGTCTTCCATAAGCCCACATCAAGCGTTTCCTCTCGTTGTTGGTTTTTCCAACAACTCCATTCGACCCTTCTCCTAAAGATGCTTTCAGGCTCATTCAAGGTAGAAGATATTGTTTTCTCCTCCGTTCATTCCATTCCGTCCTCTCATTTCTTCCGGAGGCATTGTGATGTTGCTCTCTTCAACCCATCTTCTTGTTTTGTCAGGATAGTGTCCTTTTCGTGCTTATCCTTTTAACCAGAGTGTTGTGCCCTCTACTCGAGTTCTTTTCATCTTATCAAGTTGCATATCATTTTTTCAACCGGAGTGCTACCCGAATTTGCTCTTCCTTGTTCCTCTTTTATAACGGAGTGTTTTCAATTTCGTTTAAATCTGTTGTATTCTTTTCTCGAAATGGTTTAAACTCTCAAGGTTCATGGTTTCACTCGTTTGTCAAAGAAGCAACTTAGTTTTTCCTTTTCTCTTCCTCTTCCGTTTTTCTCCGGTGCCATCCTAGATCTTGGGACGAGATCCTCTCGTAGTGGTGGAGTGTTGTAACGCCCCGAGACCATTGCGCCAGGTGTCTTCCAGTTATTCACTGTTGTTTCCTTGTCATTTTTTTGTGTGTCATTCATTTCATATCATGTCATCATGCGCATCTCATTTGCATACATGTCCGTCTCATGCATCCGAGCATTTTCCCCGTTGTCCGTTTTGCAATCCGGCACTCCTACGTCCTCCGGCGCCCCCTTTTGCCTCTTTCGTGAGCGGGTGTTAAATTTCTCGGATTGGACCGAGATTTGCCAAGCGGCCTTGGTTTACCATCGGTAGACCGCCTGTCAAGTTTCGTGCCATTTGGAGTCCGTTTGATACTCCAATGGTTAACCGGGGAACCGCAAAGGCCTCGTGTGTGTTGCAGCCCAACACCCCTCCAAAGTGGCCCAATAACCCATCCAAACCCCCTCCATCCTCTCGGTCGTTCAATCACGATCGCGTGGCCGAAAACCGCACCTCTTTTGGACTCTCCTAGCTCCCTCTACCTATATATATGTGATCTCCGATTTTTCGCGCAGTACAAACCCTAGCCCCGCTCCTCTCGCGCCGCCGTCCCCGACAAATCCGCCGCCGCCATGTCGCCCTCTCTCTCCTCCCACCACGCCAGGCCCGTCGGGCTCGGATCGGGCCCGCGGGGCCCATCCGGCTGCCGCCGCCACCCGCGGACGGAGCCTCGCGTCACCGCCGCCCGGTCGCCGCTCCGCGCCGCCATCTCCGCCGCCGCCTCCGTTCTTCGCTGATCCGTGCACGCCGTTCCCCGTGGCGCCACCGCCTCGCCAGGGCCTCGATGCCGTCGCCGTGCTCCGCCCCAAGCTTCGTCGGCCCCGCCGCTTCTTCCTCGTCGCCGGCCACCTTTCTTCTTGCCGGAGTCAATTCCGGCCAGATCTGCTCCGGGGTGATGAGATCCACCAGGAGATGAACCAAACAGCCCTGCTGCGCCCGGATCCCTCTGTCCCGGGTTCATCTCGTCACGTTGACTTTTTCGCGAGGTGAAAATCCACTAAGTCCTTTTCCGGCTCATGTTTTCAGGCCCTATTCATCATGTCATAGCTCCTCATCTGTAGCTCCGTTTTGCGCGTGCAATATATCAAAATGTTTGTTATGATGTCCTCTTCATTTTATTCCATTGCACCATGCTTGTTTAAGTCCATACTGATGCCCAAATGACTATTGCAACAGTGCTTCATAATGTTAGTTCCTGTTTCTGATAAGTTTATGTGCATTTGTCATTTTTGCCATGATTATTGTGTGCTGCATATGAGCATGAGCTCTACATGTGTTTTGGGCTATGCCATGCCACCTTTACAGGGGTGTATGACATGTATTTTTGTGATCAATGTGGTGACTAGCACAAGCATGCAAAGTAGCTCTCGTGATGTTGCTGATTTCAGGGACTTAGAATTTCACCAAGTCTTTGCTCTGCTGTTATTTCTATGCCATGTATTCATGTTGCTACAAAATGATCCATGCCTCTTTTGAGTATGTTCAGTAAGGATGATTTGGGCATATGGTTATGCTCTATCCATCAATGTCCTTGTTTGCATTTATGGAGTGTCCTAGCATGACTTAATCTTGCTCTACTTTTTCTATAAAATGTTTCTGGCAGATTGTTTACTTGTTAATCAATTTTGCCAAGGTTGTTGTAGTTGATCCATGCATGTTATGAGTTTGTTCTTGCCATGGTTAACTTCTTGAACTTGTCTTCTTGCTGGTAGTATGCTTAGTTTGTCATGCAATGCCTTGTGTTGAGTGCATCGAGCTCGCAAACATGCCTTCATAATTATGTTTCTGCCATGTCCAGTTTTCTGCTAAGTTTGAATCTGTTAATGAAACTTGCTATGTTTACATGGGTGCCATCATATCTTCTGATCCTTTTTTTGCTTATGGTCAGTAAGGGACTTTTGTTATATGCTTTGAGTAGATTCATGCCATGCCTTGTATTGCTATGATCTGATCCTGTAGCATGTTGTTATCTTGCTCTAAACATTGCTTCCTGATGTTAATTCCTGACATGTTAGTATTTTCACTAAGTCTATGATGCTGTTATCTTTTGCACTTTTGCCATGCTTGTTTGAACCTGCTCTTGTGTGTTTTAGCCGTAGCTCAGTGTTCATCTTTTGTCAAGCATAATGAGTAGATTACTGCCATGTGCTTTTTTGCTATGTTGGGGAGCGGTAGCTTAGTTTCTTGTTGCATTCTAGATGGCATCGTGATGTTAATCGCAGAATTGTGCCATTCTTGTTTTGCTTGCCATTTGCAAACAGTGCATCCGATTCCGGTGGTCTTTATATCGATTTCGACCGAAATAAACTCATCTTTCCAGCGGAGCACTTGGTTTGCCAATTTGAGGCCTCGTTCAATCTTTTCCCTCCGAAGCATGCATATGCATTGCATATCACATCTCGCATATCATGCCATGTTTTTGCATCATGTTGCTTGCGCACTGCATCGTGGTTGATTGTGGTTTCCTTTGCTTGTGTTCTTGCCTTGGGTAGAGCCAGGAGACGAGTTCGTATTCGAGGAACACTTTGAGTACGTTTACGAGGATCAAGCTTACGTCAACTCGGAGAACTTTGCAGGCAAGATGACCATACCCTCAAAATCACTTCTATCTTTGCTTGCTAGTTCCTCACTCTATTGCTATGCCTATGCCGCGATACCTACCACTTGCTATATCATGCCTCCCATATTTCCATGTCAAGCCTCTAACCCACCTTGTCCTAGCAAACCATTATTTGGCTATGTTACCGCTTTGCTCAGCCCCTCTTATAGCGTTGCTAGTTGCAGGTGAAGATGGAGTTTGTTCCTTGTTGGAACATGGATATTTGTTGGGATATCACAATATCTCTTATTTACTTAATGCATCTATGTACTTGGTAAAGGGTGGAAGGCTCGGCCTTATGCCTGGTGTTTTGTTCCACTCTTTCCGCCCTAGTTTCCGTGATACTAGTGTTATGTTCCTTGATTTTGCGTTCCTTACGCGGTTGGGTTATAATGGGAACCCCTTGACAGTTCTCCTTGAGTAAAACTCCTCCAGCAAGGCCCAACCTTGATTTTACATTTGCACTAACAACCTATCACCTTCCCTTGGGTTCTGCAGACTCAAGGGTCATCTTTATTTTAACCCCCCGGGCCAGTGCTTGTCTAAGTGTTGGTCCGAACTAGAGCCCCTTGCAGCGCCACCTCAGGGAAACTTGAGGGCTGGTTTTAGTTGTACGGAGCGCTCATCCGGTGTTGCCGTGAGAACGAGATATGTGTAGCTCCTATCAGGATGTCAGTGCATCGGGCGGCTTTGCTGGTCTTGTTTTACCATTGTCGAAATGTCTTGTAACCGGGATTCCTAGTCTGATCGGGCCGTCCTGGGAGAAGGAATATCCTTCGTTAACCGTGAGAGCTTGTGATGAGCTAAGTTGGGACACCCCTGCAGGGTTTTGAACTTTCGAAAGTCGTGCCCGCGGTTATGGGTAGATGGGAATTTGTTAATATCCGGTTGTAGAGAACTTGACACTTAACTTAATTAAAATACATCAACCGCGTGTATAGCCGTGATGGTCTCTTTTCAGCGGAGTTCGGGAAGAGAACACGGTCTCGTGTTATGCTTGAATGTAAGTAGTTCTAGGATCACTTCTTGATCATAGTTTATCGACCATGCTTTGCTCCTCTTCTCGCTCTCATTTGTGTATGTTAGCCACCATATATGCTAGTGCTTGCTGCAGCTCCACCTCACTACCTATTCCTACCCATGAGCTTAAATAGTCGATCGCGTGGGTGTGAGATTGCTGAGTCCCCGTGACTCACAGATTACTTCCAAAACTAGTTGTAGGTGCCGATGATAACCGTGCAGGTGACGCAACCCAGCTCAAGGAGGAGCCCGATGAAGATCTTGTTCGTTGTGTTGTTTCGTTTCCAGATGATCAGTAGTGGAGCCCGGTCGGGGCGATCGAGGATCTGTTGCGTTAGGGGTTGTCTTTCTTTATTTGGTTCCGTAGTCGGACCTTGATTGTATTCTGGATGATGTAATGCTATATTTATGTATTGTATGAAGTGGCGATTGTAAGCCAACTCTTTATCCCTTTCATATTCAGTACATGGGATGTGTAAAGATTACCCCTCTTGCGACATGCCTACTATGCGGTTATGCCTCTAAGTCGTGCTCCGACACGTGGGAGATATAGCCGCATCGTGGGTGTTACACCCACGCTCCCGTCTTTTTATGCCTCTAGAAACAGTTCATATCGAGAAAATCTCCGTAGCGCCTCCTACCTGGGAGCTCGCCCGTGAAAGGCACTTCGGAACTCGGTGCCCCCACAAATCTGGCACTGACGATACGACCCTTCCGGAAGCCATGCTCTCTACCCATGGGGGCGCAGTTCACCGTCTCTGCATACCGGCGTGCTACCTCCAGTCCAGACCCTCCGCCGTCGACGCCTGGCTGGAATCATCGAAAATGAGCAATCTCCATGTGCTCGAGTTCTATTACATGTTCCCAGATTTTGTGAGAGAGTGTGTCGTACAACCACTGACACACCCATCATCTGCGCCTTTTGCACCGGTGTCTGTCGGTGTTCTAGGAACGGGGGTCCCCAGACTTGCCTGCGTGCAGCCCACGGCATGGCATTGCTAGTAGGCCTATACGGCCCATCTTCATCAACAAGGAATCAAGACCCTCGCGAGGGGCCGAGCCTCGCGGGGCAGACGACACAAGACCTCCTCAGGAGCGGCCTCACCATGCCAGCTCATGAGGGGCGGAGAGTTCAAGGTCGGGCAAACCTCGTGAGGTTTCCGTGACGTAAGCCATGACGATCGAGACCAGGCGGGCACCAGCCCATGCAGCGTCCTTGTTTCCTCTTTGGTGCTAAGGGGGCAAGCGCAGGCGCGGGGTACCGAGGCATCAAGCAAAGGTTTCCATATTGGTGCAACGAGACCAAGACGAGAAGGACGGCAAGACGGAGGTCACCATGGAGCCCAGGACGGCGTCACCGCCAGAACCTTTGGCAGGAGAAGACCACCTTTTGTCAGGATAGCTTGTACTAACTGTCCCCTTTCAAATTGGTCGTTGTTGGCTCCCTTCCAGCTCAATATTTGGGGAGAGGACCAGTGCCTCTATAAATAGGACTTGCCACCACCATAGGCAGAGAAGAATCGAAGATCATCCTCAGCCACACAAGTGCACCAAGCACAAGAACACCTCAACCTGAGGAGGTTGTTCTTCCGCTTGTACTATTCATCCTTAGCCCAAGAGGCAATCCACCACCACCACACTGGAGTAGGGTATTACACCACAACTGTGGCCCGAACCAGTATAAATCTTGTGTCCTTTGTGTTGCGAGTTCGTCGAGTTAGTTCGTGAGATCTAGGCTAAATTAGTATGTGAATCGATGGGGGAGGTCTTCGCGCGCACCCCAGTGTTCGAACCTTAAGGGTTTTGCCAGAACCCGTGATCCGACATTTGGCGCGCCAGGTAGGGGTGCATCGGAGCTTCTTCCCCACCAGGCGATCCGCCGATGCTTCGCGGTTCCGATGTCTAGTGACCCGAGGGCTGACGGCGACCGATGGGCAGCCTGGCCCGCCTAGGCGGCACCGCCCGCCCAGGAAGACCTCAACCCCGCGTCTCAGGTGGCGCGCGACCCAAACACCGGGGGGCGTGGGTGGCATGGCTACTCACCCTCTGCTCTTACCCCCTGATAGACGCGAGCTGCTGCAAGGACCGCAAGCCACGCCGCAGCAACGACACCGCACACCAGGAGGGAGCAGGCGAACATGCGGGCCACGCTCACAATGGCTCGGGAGCTGCTGCGGTGCCGGCTGATGGAGAGCGGTCGAGATGCACTATTGGAACGCGTCGCCGAGCCCCTGGACGCGGCAGCCACGGGAGCACCGCCCTTCTACTACCAGCTCACACCCCAGGCAGCGGCAGGATCCCGCGACGGGCTTCGCCGCGCCCGCATACCCCCAAGTGCACCTAGGGGTTTCGTCAACATCAGCACGGTCCATGGCGGAGGGCGCCCCCTCGCATCCGAGCCACCTCGGATGGGCGCGGGCACGAGCGTCCTCGCACACGGCCTCATCGGAGCACCGCCCCGCAATCCTCAGGACAACATGATGGGCCGAGCGACACGGAGCATGGGGCACTTCGGCGAGGTCTTCGGGGCAGCGGCCTCGGAGGCCTACGTGCCCCGCATGATGTATCAGGAGTACACGCCGGAGGACGACCCCGGCTCGTTCCTCGGACCAGGATGGGAGGAGGAGGTGTTAGGAGCTGAAGCCTTCCAGAGCCGCCAGAGAGCCCCGCCGGCCGTGCCATTGATGACAGATACAGGGTACCATTAATCCCTCAGGGGAAAGCTTACGCTAACCATGAGTCACAGATGAAGCAGGTCATGGCGCCAAACAATGGTTCTAGCAAGGCAATGCATGCCCCGACAGGAGAGACCCGTTGGGGGCTGCATGGAAGGGGCCAGGAGCAAGGCCCCTCCCCATGTCGCACGGAGCAAGGCAACGCCCGGAGGTAGGCCCTCTGTCGAGGTGGCGACAGTGACCTTTCCCCCGGCAGAGGACCCGTGGTCGCCGAGGGCGCCGCGGGCGTCCCCTCTGCCCTCGTTGGGCCGTCCTGGTTTCTGTCCTCCCAACGGTGGTAGGGGGTGGCGCAAGGAGGGGCCCTCATCAGGCGATACAAAGTAAGGCTCACGCCTATGAAGATCGCCGCCCGTTACACTCTCACGTAATAATGAGTGGGGCTGTACATGCCCCGGAGCCTCAGGAGAGCCGCCCTCGGGCCTCGGGGGCTACCTCCCACGCCTAGTGGCAGCACTTAGCTCTGCGCTGGTGAGAAGACGTCGAATACTAGACTAGGCGCCAGATGCGGCCATTTGCTTTGGATCTCTTTTCTGTAACCCTGCCTTCTGGATTTGGATTTAAGTTGAAGTTGAATTTTAGTTGATGCGCGCGGGGGGGGGGGATGCCTTTTCTCATTCGATCTATTTCTTGAAGTCTAGGTCTTGCCTTATTTCGGAGTTCGCGCCAGTCGCTCCCCCCTCGCGGGCCCATCACGAGCCGGGCTGGGCATGAAGCACACGAGCCACACATGTGCCAAGCCGTGGCTGGCGCTTGCTTCTCACGCGCCCCCTCGGGCGTGTCGACGGACTCCTCAGGAGCTCCTCAAAAACCCGCAATCTCTCGGGCCTGTTTTGGGCTCGTCCAAGCTAAGGTAAACCGCAACAACAACCTTGCCCCGGCATGCGTAAGCTCATGAAGATGCGTACTCAATTTGACACAGAAGGATAAAAGCTATGATTGTTTACATGAGGGGCTCCCCCTCTCAAAATGCTCTTACAATCTTCCGGGGCCACACCCAAGTTTTTACAGGGTAAACGGCAAGGGAACGAGGAATCAGCCGGATATGTTGCTTGTCGCGTCTCCCATATCATCTTCTGATGCACCGCTAGCGTCGATGTCGCCATCGTTGGCATCACCTCCTCCTTCACCAGCGCCGGCGTCGCCGTCGTCAACCATGTCACCTTCGTCTGCCACGACCACTACCCCGTCGTCGTCAGAAGCGAAGGCCCTGACCAGCGCAACCACATTGTCTTCAACCCATCGCGCCAGATCACCCCGGATGGCTTCCGGTACGGGAGAAATGGTGGTGTCAAAATCGAAGTTGGGGTCGATGTTCCAGAGTTGGCTGAAGACGCGGGAGAATGCGCGCCTGAGCAGACTGCGACTCCTCTCCTCAACAAGTTGGCGAGCCCTCTTGGAACGGTTCTGCAAGCGCGTCACCACCTCCCCAAAGAAGTGGAGGTGGCTGGCGTAGTCGTTTGCATGGGGATGAGGAGCATTCTCATCGCAGATATGGCCCAGGGCGGTGTTGGCCCTGTTCCTGAGGTCCTCGAGCATGGGGGCATGCACACGCTCCAACGTCCGCCACTCAAGCACTTCGTCCCTGTTCTGCCACGCGACAGACTCGACGTCAGCGACCCGCTGCCGAAGAGAGAGCAGCTCGACGCGGGATGAAACCAGCTCAGCCTGCACCGAGGCCAGGGCTGATGCGGTGGCCTCCTCGCGCCGCTCCACCTCGACCAGCCGGGACTTGAGGGCAGTAGTCCTACCAGCGGCCCCAGCTTCCACGAGCTTTAGCTTCAGGTCGTGCCTGCTCTCAAGATCCGCGCGAGCCTCGGCCACAAGGCGGTCGACCTCCTCCTGGGCCCTAACCTCACGTGCGCCGACGTCATCCTCCGCCTGAGCAACCTGGCGCTCCCTCGTCTCCAGCTGTTCGAGTTGAAGGCTGCGCTCCACGGCTTCCAACTCCATCACCTCCTCACACTTCCGGATCTCTTTCTCCTCGGTGGGCGACCCCCTCAACGATGCAAGAGCAGCCCTGCACGCCTCCACCTGCTGATCCAAGACAGCGCTCCAGGCTTGGAGCTCCCACACACGTTTCTCCGTGGCCTCGCGACGGTGGTCAGCTTCTCGAGGCTCCTCCAGAGCTCAGGAGCGGGCCTCACGGGAGGCTGCAAGAGAAGCCTCGGCCTTCCTATTGTCCAGCTCGCGCTGGTGGCGCCCGAGTTTGATGGCCACCTTCAGGTTGTGCCACTCCTCCGCCAAACGAAGACCATCGGCCTCGAGGCGCGCGTCAACACCCTCAAGATCTTCACCGTGTCGGTTCATCGCGCCCATCGCCTCCCGGAAGAGCTCATGACGAACAACGCTCTGCCCGTGCTCAAACTCGAGCGCACGGCTCATCTCGCCCTCCGCTACGGGGGTTGTGGGTGACGCCTGACGCGGTATGTCCCCTCTCAGCAGGGGGCTGGGGGCTGGCGCTGCCTAGGCGCCGGCTGGGTATCGTGAGGGGCCCTAACTAAACGGGGCCCACTGCTTGAAGAGGACCCCAGGATCGAAACTAGCCAGCCACCGGCAGTGATCAGGGGAGGAGCCCTTGGCACGCTTGCCGCGCTCCGAGCCAGGCCGCGAAGGAAGGACGACGAAGGCGCGAGCTCAAGAGGCCCCGATGACAGGTCAACCCCCGCGGTGGACCCCGCGCCATGGGCAGCGCACGAGCCTGCGGCGCTCGAGCTTGGCGTGTGCAACGGGACGAGAGGGAGCTGCTTCTCAGGAGATTTTACGGTCTTGGTAGAAGGGGTCCTGAGGGGACAATCGTCAGGAAGGAAAGAGGCACACAGAAGATCACCAAGATAAGGTACTTACTCGTCAACGGCAATATACTTCCTCAGTTTCAACGACCCGAAGGCGCCGCTGCCGCAGCTTGGGGACCCCTTTCTCTTGCGGAGTTCTGCGAAGTCCACGCACAGCCGGCCGAAGCATTGTACATGGAGGCCGACACGAGGTGCGGCTGGAGAAGTGCTCGGAGGGGCAGCCTTAGAAGCGCCAGGCTGAGGAGAGCTGGCCGGCTCTACCTCGTACTGACTTGCCGAGGCTTAGGAGCCCCGGCCGCGGGAGACACGGGCTGAACCGCCCCTTCAACCGCCGCCCCAGGGCAAGAGTCACGGGCCCCAAGGTCGATGCTTCGGGAGCCCTAGGTGGCATCAACATCTCGGCACCTTCACTATCGGCCCCCAGTGGTGCATGCCCCCCTGCAACAGCACTTGGGCCGAGCTCTGCGCCAGCGTCGAGGAAAGGAACCACGGCAATGGGGTTCTCGCAGGGCCCCACGAGGCCAGCTGGGTGCAACCCCCACTCGTCGAAGGAGGGCATCTACTCCGCGAAGGACATCTTGTTCGAGCATCGGTACAAAACACAACTCTTCCTCGGCAAGTCGTCCAGCAACGGAACGCCCGTGAGGACCTCAAACACCGTTCACCGCGCCTCATGGGGGAGCTTGGACTCCTGAAGTCTCATGTGGTCCTGGCTACTGAGCAAGGCCCACATCGGCCGGGAGTGACGCTGAAGCGAAGCAATTCGGCGCCAGATGAGCTCCCTCAGCTAGACGGGGACAAGGCGTGGATCGGCGGGCCTCGGGTGGCACCAGCCGGAGTTTGGAATGGCGGGCTCAGACGGAGAAGAGAGTAGGGGCCTGAGCACTCCAGCGTCAACAAACACCCACCGTGTATGGAACCCGCTCGCGGATGGTGGAAGCTCGAAGTCAATCCCGTCACCGACCGTCGCCGCCATGGCCTGAAAGCTCAGGCACCCGGAGCTTTGCCTAGGATCAATCAGGTGCAGCGAGAAGAAGTGGCGAAAAAGAGCCACATAAGGAGCAATGCCGACCATGGCCTCGCAAACGAAGGAGAAGACGACAAGCAGGGTCACGGATTGGGGATCAAGGTGCAGCATGTGGATATGGTAATGGGAAAGCACTGCATTGAGTAAGGCGGAGAAAGGAGGGACCAAGCCGGCCCAGAGGGCGTCGATGAAGAAGGGGGCCTCAGTGGCCGTCCAATCAATGCGAGCACGGGACGCAGGCCAAGCCACCGTCTCTCCCCACTCATTGAAGCTGGATGCGAGCATGGGACGCACCTTGCCCATGGCCTCATCATTGAGCACCCGTGATCGGCTTGCTGCGGGCTCGGCAGCCAGGGGCGCACTAACCGAAGACAGAGCCTTCTTCCCTTTATTCGCTTGCGTCGGCGCCATGGCGATGGGGCGAGCAGAGCTAAGGTCAGATTGGAAAGAGGAGCAGAGTCTGGGGAAGCAGAGTAATTGGAGGAGAATGGCACAAGCGATGGAAGAATAGCCGTGTAGACTGCGGTGGCCGTTTAGCCAGGCGGGTATCAAGGCGGCATGGGGAAGCGGAGACGCCCACGTCCAATCAACTGCCACACGTCGACTGAGGCTGCAGGCTATTGGGGCGTGCGACGCTCCGCACTTGACCCTTGGCTTCGCTTCAAAGCCAAGCCCGAGCGCGCCTTGGGCCCAGGGACTACTATCGGTGTTCTGGGAACGGGGGTTCCCAGACTTGCCTGCCGGCAGCCCACGGTGTGGCATTACTAGCAGGCCTGTACGGCCCATCTTCATCAACAAGTAATCAAGACCCTCGCGAGGGGCCGAGCCTCGCGGGGTGGATGACACAAGACCTCCTCAGGAGTGGCCTCGCCATGCCAGTTCATGAGGGGCGGAGAGTTAAGGGTCGGGCAAACCTCATGAGGTTTCCGTGATGTAAGCCATGACGATCGAGACCAGGCGGGCGCCAACATGCGCAGTGTCCTTGTTTCCTCTTTGGTGCTAAGGGGGAAAGTGCAGGCGCGGGGTACCGAGGCATCAAGCAAAGGTTTCCATATTGGTGCAACGATTCCAAGACCAGAAGGACGGCAAGATAGAGGTCACCATGGAGCCCAGGACGGCGTCACCGCCAGAACCTTTGGCAGGCGAAGACCACCTTTTGTTAGGATAGCTTGTACTAGTTGTCCCATTTCAAATTGGCCGTTGTTGGCTCCCTTCCCACTCAATATTTGGGGAGAGGACCAAGGCCTCTATAAATAGGACTAGCCACCACCATAGGCAGAGGAGAATCGAAGATCATCCTCAGCCACACACGTGCACCAAGCACAAGAACACCTCAACCTGAGGAGGTTGTTCTTCCCCTTGTACTGTTCATCCTCGGCCCAAGAGGCAATCCACCACCACCACACTGTAGTAGGGTATTACACCACAATGGTGCCTTGAACCAGTATAAATCTTGTGTCCTTTGTGTTGCGAGTTCGTCGAGTTAGTTCGTGAGATCTAGGCTAAGTTAGGACGCAGATCGATAGGGGGGGAGGTCTTCGCGTGCACCCCAGTGTTCAAACCTTAAGTGTTTTGCCGGAACTTGTGATCCGACAGCGTCCTGCTCTCGATTTGCATCCTCCCTACACACCGCCACCTTTGCTCTTTGCCAAATACCAGACAGTTACTTTCAGGCTCTTAAACTACCACTGCTCAAGAGACTTTCACTTGTGGACGTTGGTATATCAGACATCTCACTTGAAAGCATCATCCACTCTAGTTGCCCCGCACTCCGGTGCCTACTGCTTACTTGGAATATGGAAAGCCGTTGCATAAGAATAAACTCACGTAACCTTGTAAGCATTGGAATTCGCCGTGGACATGGCAAACTTGTTATACAGGATGCCCCGTCACTTCAGAGGTTGCTTAACGATATTCTCAGCAGCAACTTGTAGATGACTGTCATGTCTGCACCTAAACTAGAGACTGTGGGCAAATTCCATGATTTTTTTCTCTGAATCCAAGGTCACGCATAACCCTACAGTTATCCAAGTACCTAGTTTGGAGCTGCATTTGTCCGAGTAAACAAATTTCATGTAACAGAACCTTTTGTTCAATTTTTAAAATCATTGTGCATGCACCATGCAGGGTTTTGCCGGTAGTCACCCTGTCAACAGTGCTTCAAACGGTCAAGACTTTGCTCATTAAGATGTGTTTTGAAGTGGGCGTGGCCGTTTCCCTGATGCAATGCTTTCGAAGACTTGAGAACTTTTTTATCGAGGTGATGATTCTCACACACATTGAAAGCCCATAACATGCATACTGTAATACTTCTAGTGTATGTCTTAAAAAGCTTGTCTTACATTCATCTGTAAATTGATACACCCGTGGCTAGACATGTTTTAGTATTACACACACCCGTATCTACAAAAAATCCAATAAATACTTTACACTGGATGCTCTTTCGATAGAATCTCTGTTTTTATAGCTGAAGTATTTTCATTCTTCATGTACATCTAGGGAGGACTCTGTTACGGAGAAAAAAATACATGGCGTCGTAAGCACCGACCGTTTGTCAAACGAGATGACTTTCGTTTGAAGACAGTAATGCTGGATGACTATGAACCCTGCTTGGTAAACATTGAATTTGTGAGATTCTTTGTTCTGAGTGCAAGCAAGCTTGAGGCCATGAGGCTTAACTATCGCTTCCGCCAAGACTTCACGGAAGAATTTTACAAAAAGCATCAAAAGGATCTTCTGTGCCACAAAAAGGCTTCTGAACGTCCTCGCCTTATATTATCAGGAGCATGCAAGCAGCGATTCTTTTATTTAAAACGCACGTGTGTTGAATACCTGGATTTGACGGACCCATTTAGCTGTGACTGCTGAACACAGAGCTGGAATAAGTTGTTCAAGCTTGTAGGGTCACATGTTGTTGCGCTCTTTTGAACGTGCCTTTTGTCTGAACATGAACAGACAACCCTTGTAATATTTTGTACCATCTGTAAGCTTGCCATAACAATCCTTGATTAGAAAGTGTTGTAACTATGCAAACATCCGTGCCTTCAGGAACATTGAATGTTTTAGCGGAAATATTCTGAGTATTTTACCATCACGACACTGACTCTCTGTTAGTATAGTAAAATGTTCCCACTGATAATGAACTCGTCGGTGGGAACCTTTGCAATACCGAAGCAAGTCCGTGATTCGTAGGCCAATAAAACTGTGTGTCTCGTGACATGACGGCTGTTCTTCGTCTTAAGGTCAGACTTTGTCTAGAAACTTCACAATCGTGCTTTTCTAACTGAGTATCAAGAAGGTTGGTACACGTGCATGTAGAGGCCTTACTTCGGCGCCTTCTGCGCACACTTTTCTACACCCAAAGAGGGTTTATGTTGAGCCAGGCCTGGAGAAACGCCACGCCCGTGCGTGTAGTGGCTCCCCAACAGTGCCTCCGGCGCCTGCATCTACGTGCCTTACGTGACATAAGCCGTGACTATTAGGTGCCCGTGGAACTAGACGCCCGCGGGTCCAGAGACCTCACAACAGTATCTCTCCAGCAGAGCATTATCACCCATGCCTCTGCCACCACACTTTTGTCCATCCATTGGGTTGACACTCGTGCCTAAGAGGCTTCATTTCCGTGCCTCCGGTGTTTCATTACACGTGCCTCACATGACACTTGCCGTGACCCTTGTGGTTGCAGAGAATACACACCCGTGCCTCCATAACTGAGTATTCGGATCCATGCCTCTGCCACCGTAATTTTGTGCATTCAGAGGGTTGACAATTGTACGTGCCTGTAGAGGCTAGACTTCGGTTCCTCCGGAGCCTGCACCCTTGTGCCTCACGTGCCATGAGCCATGGCTTTTACGTTCCCCTGGAGACACCCTCGCATGGATCCAGAGACTTCACAAACGTGTCTTTTCAACTGAGTGTTTGCAGCCATGCCTCTGCCACCACACTTTTGTGCATCCAGGGAGTTGATAGCTGGCTCTGTGGAGGCTTCAACGAGGTCCGTGCTCGTACAAACTTCAATTAGGCGCCACACCCCCGTGTCTCTACAGACCGCACAACCGAGCGTCTCTAACTGAGTATTCGGACACATGCCTCTCCCACCAAACTTCTGTGTATCCGGACAGTTGATACTCGTGCCTCCAGCGTATAATTGAAGTCTGTACAATAAATATAATTGTTGTTAGAGCGAACAAGATGTTCGTAGTGTATTTACACGACCTGTTAGTCGCTGGATGTACTGGTTGTAAACTCGTGCTTCGTGCTACGAGACGTCCGTGCCTTCAGGCACATTGGATGTTTCAGCGGAAAGATTCTGAGTATTTTACCATCATGACACTGACTCTTTGTTAGTATAGTACCATGTTCCCACTGATAATGAACTAGGCAGTGGGAACCTTTCCAATACCGAAGCAAGTCCATGATTCATAGGCCAATAAAACCGTGCGTCTCGTGACATGACGGCTGTTCTTCGTCTTAAGGTCAGACTTTGTCTAGAAACTTCACAATCGTGCTTTTCTAACTGAGTATCAAGAAGGTTGGTACACGTGCATGTAGAGGCCTTACTTTGGCGCCTTCTGCGCACACTTTTGTGCACCTAGAAAGGGTTTATGCCGAGCCAGGCCTGGAGAAACGCCACGCCCGTGCATGTAGTGGCTCCCCAATAGTGCCTCCGGCGCCTGCATCTACGTGCCTCGTGTAACATAAGCCGTGACCGTTAGGTGCCTGTGGAGCCATATGCCCACGGGTCCAGAGAGCTCACAATGGTGCCTCTCTAGCAGAGCATTCTCACCCATGCCTCTGCCACCACACTTTTGTACATCCATTGGATTGACACTCGTGCCTAAGAGGCTTCATTTCCGCGCCTCCGGTGTTTCAATACGCGTGCCTCACATGACACTTGTCATGACCCTTGTGGTTGCAGAGAATACACACCTGTGCCTCCATAGATGAGTGTTCGGATCCATGCCTCTGCCACCATAATTTTGTGCACTCAGAGGGTTGACAATCGTACGTGCCTGTAGAGCCTAGACTTCGGTGCCTCCGGAGCCTGCACCCTTGTGCCTCACGTGCCACGAGCCATGGCTTTTACGTTCCCCTGGAGACACACTGCCGTGGATCCAGAGACTTCACAAACGTGTCTTTTTCAACTCACTGTTCGTAGCCATGCCTCTGCCACCACACTTTTGTGCATCCAGCGAGTTGATACCTATGTCTGTAGAGGCTTCAATGGGGTCGGTGCTTGCACAAACTGCAATTAGGTGCCGACCCATGCCTCTGCCACCAAACATTTGTGTATCTGGATGGTTGATAGCCATGCCTCGTCAAGACACAGGTCTGTCGAAGCCGTGACTATTCCACCATGTCCGTCGAAATCTTCTAGATTAGGTACGTATATGTATATTGTCGTCTTTGTGAATCGTAAAACCCTAACCCTCTTGCCAGATCCACCGCACAGAGAGCTGCAACGGAGGCGGCATGAGCTCGGCAATGGAGATGAAGAAGCGTGCCTCTAGAAACAAGAAGACGAGGTTTGCGGTTGTACCCATGCCCTCTAAGCTCGTTAAGAGGAGCGGTTGTGGCCCGCCCACTGGATCCGAGAACCATGTTGAGTCTGGTCCAGACCGCATCAGCGATCTCCCAGACGCCATCCTCGATGAGATCATCTCTCATCTGCCCATAAATGAAGGCATGCGCACACAAGTGCTCGCATCTTGGTGGCGCCGCATATGGTGCACCGCACCACTCGATCTCGACTTTTGTGTGATCCTTGATACTCGTTCTACCAGATCTCTAGAAAAATCTGTTGCCAAATCATCCGCGTTCTCCCAGGCAAGCAAATCATCCAAGAAACATACATCAGAACTCAATGCCGACATCTTAGTTGCAACTGCCACGCAGAATCTATCACCGATGGCTTCAGTCTTCCTGTATCTATCCTCTCTGATCACGAGGGCCCGATTCGCCGCCTCTGCATCCCGACAAGCTACCTCCAGTGCTAGCCTTGTGGCGTCGATGAGTTGTTCCTGTCTCGGAATCTGGACCAACTCCAGGTTTTAGAGTTCTATCATATATTCCCAAATTTCTTCTACCCAGGGCCCAGGCAAGCACGTAGAATCCCTTCTTCCATGTGGTCGCCACCGACATCCATCTCGAGATTTCGCTCATCTCTCCACACCGTCACCTTCGCCATGTGCAAACTAGAAGACAATCTAGTAGAAATGCTTTGCCTCCCACTGCTCAGGAGACTTTTGCTGGTGGAGGTTTATATATGGGATGTCTCCCTGTGGAAGTTCATCCACCACGGTTGCCCTGCCCTGCAGTGCCTGCTACTTGTTTGCAACAAGAAATTCTGCTGTCTATGAATAAACTTAGCTAGGCTTGTAAGCATTGGCATTTGTTCCGACAGAGGAAAACTGATCATTGAGGACGCCCCTTCCCTCCAGAGACTGCTACATGATTCTGTAGATGCACAATTACAAATAACAGTTTTGTTCGCGCCTGTGTTGGACACACTGGGAAAATTTCTGAATTACCCAACGAAACAAATATCGTCATTGGGTCTACAGTTATTCAGGTACTGCCTCTGCATGTTACTTTGACATGCGTTATTCGAAAGCACTTGAGATTCACATCCACGAGCTAATAATATCACGTTATGTGCTCAATGAAGGGTCTCTGCATAAGTAGCCTACACGCGGTGCTGGATTATGTCAAGACCTTGTTTATCTCACAAACGTGCTTTAATCTGGATGAGATTGTTGACTTGCTGTGATGCTTTCAATGCTTGCAGAACTTGTTTATCGAGGTAATGATTTCACACACGTTGAAAGCCCACGCACAATATACATAATATACTGGCACTAACTGCTTAGTTTGCTCTTCATGTGTGTTTAGGGGGGAAGATGGGATCAAAGAGGTATAACAAATGAATGGCGCCAAAAGCAGCGGGTGTTTCTTAATAATCACGACATTTGTTTGAGGACATTAATGCTGGAAGACTACGAAGTCACAGATGCAAACACTGAATTTGTGAAATTCTTTATTCTCAATGCTAGGATGCTACTGACCATCAGGCTTAAGTTTGGCCTGCGCAGAGATTTCACTCGTGAATTTTACAAACGACAAGAAGAGGTACTGCAGATGGACAAAAGGGCTTCTAATTGTGCCAAGCTTAAATTAACAACAACTTGCAAGCATATGCACATGGATTTAAAAAACACAGGTGTTGAATATCTGGATTTGCCAGATCCATTCAACTGCAGATGCTGAATACAGGTCTGGGAGATGTACTTGCTATATTGAATGAGTGCATTGTGTAAACATGGTCAAACAATTCTCACTCATTTTGCACCGTACCGTTTTTCCTTTTGAGGCAGTAAGCTCATATTTTTAAAATTCGGGATATGAATGTTTATGATATCAATTACGTACATGCTTTCTGTTTTCAATATCGATCATATGTTTCTGGACCCAATAATAAAAGAAATCAGCTCACACAGATGCTCAAAGATCAAACTAGTGTCCTCTTGTTTATCTCAGTTGCTTTGGCATGAAATTCTGTCTTTTAAAAGCAACATGCGTCCACTGCAAACATGTAACTGCTGCAACCACGCCTCTCCAAAGGACGTTCGTGCACCCCACATGAAACGAACGTGCATCAAGAGGTTGTGAAAATCATACGTCCGTGTGAACGCGTCACTGAAGACATTTGGAATGTTGTAATAATGACTTAAGGTCAGCAACGAACCTCCAATCACTTTTTAGATGCTGGGTTTCCATTCTCATTATCATATTGAACAAAACTCATGCATCCGAGGAATTCGTTAAAGCGAAAGATTACGTGCCCCTTTTAATTGCAGACACCATGTCCCTTCGAGAGACCGTGTCAGAAATGAACACTTTGGAAAACAGTAGCACGGTCTTGCATCATTTTAAACGTACACCCGTGCCTAGCTGAGTGAACAAGCAACTTAAAATGTTACGGAAGCAAAGGCACTTCAGTGCATTTTCTCCTTGGAGAACCGTGCGCACCGTGGCTTCACTCCCCTATCCATCAGAGTGGCTGTGTCATGCAAAAACAACTGGGAGAACACAAAAGACGTTCGTGCGTCATGCACATGTACAACTGTGCGCCAACTGCTTAAAGACCGCGCGTCTGTCAATGAACATGTCACTGAGAACATTTAGAATACAGAGGCCCTTCTGTGCATCTCATTCTTAACCTTACAGGACGATGCGCACCGTGGCTTCATGTCCCTATACCTCCGAGAGACCGTGCTAGGGAAAAATACTTCGGAAAACAGAAGCATGGTCGTGCGTCATGGACGTGCACAACCTATCTCAGTGAACGCGTCACTAAGAAAATTTGGAAAACAGAAACAAAGACGTGCCTTATGTGCGTGTAAGTCCGTGTGTGTTGGGGCCATCAGTCCTTGCCTCTGTGCTCCGAATAAGCCAATATTCTTGTCTGTGCTGCTGTACAGTAGCCCCATGTCAGTGAGCAGGCGCGTATTATAACTGTCTGTTCTGTTTTGTGCCAACCCAGACCCCCCTCCCACTCACCCGCTGTAGATGTCATCGTCTCTTCTCTCTCGATCCTCCCTCTAGATCTAGGGTTATTCCATTTTCTCTTAATTTCTATGTGAATTATTCGCTACGATCCGTTTTGCTCTCTGTTGGTTTCGTCTCTTCGTGTTTGAAAGCGACACATCTACGCTATTATGCTAGGAATTGCCTGGAAATTCGTTGTGATCTAAACCAAATCCGGGCAGTACGAGGCCGAACCTATACACGACCCTTGCCTCTTAGGGGTGGGGTTGATTGGGAGTCGGCGTTTGTGCTTGACAATGCTACAAGCTGCAGCGACCTGCGGCATCCAAGTCCCAGGTGAGCGTTGAACTTCACCGAGGGAGGTTGGTAGTTTAAATTGAATCCCGTTAGGTCTTGCAAACAACGGCGGTGGACGGAAGTCCAAGGGAGTGGCCAGATGTTGAGCTCTATTGCTTAAGCGGCCACAGTGTGTTGGAGGTCGGCGTTTGGGGTGTTGTTGGTTGGGAGTCGGCGTCTGTGCTTGAGGATAGCGTTTGGGGTCCTGTAGGCTGGAGGCAAGGTTAACGTTCATGGCTCACCCGTTTCAAATACCACCTAGCCACACATGTTCCGGTGGTTGGCGTCGGTGACGGTGGCGTATGGTTGCGGATGACATTGTTGCTGGGTGCAGCTCTGAATGAATTTACATATAATTTTAATGTTACAAACACTCCTTTGAGCCGCCTGATGATAGACTATTGTTTCTCCTTTTTGCTTGTCTTGTCTTGAAATATACATTTGCTAAAGTTGTTTTTAAAACCAAGCAGCACAAATCCTTTTACTGATTGACATTGACATCCAAGATTGTGAACTGCTCTAAAAATAGTCAATACTAAATTGTGATGAATTAAGCAACCATTTTTGGAAAATAAAATACTGATTTAATTAAATTCATATTTCCTCTGTTATTACATATCCCATATCTACTGTTCACCTTCTAATCAAAAGCTATGCACATGTCTTTTTAGGAAATTGTTTGTGAACGACTATTTATGTAAAACATCGGTTTAGCCGAATAGTTTTCCAAGATAATATAATTTTCCTTGTGTTGAGAATTTCATATAAATGTTGTTTTGCAACGTATTCCAGGGGAAACCATGTGCTATGATATATGTACCAACTTCGGTTGCCCTGGATTGGAGTCAGGTGTTCTTCACAGCGCGATCAGAGTGCATCTTCCTCGATGCTTCAAGACATGCCTAGTAAGGAGAAATGTTTGGCACCCCATGCTACCCATCAGTTACTACCAACTACTGTATCTTTCTGATGGAGGAAATAAAAGTTTCTACCATATTGTTGGAATGGAATGTCTACATTTAAGCATTTAACAATATGTTTTCAATTTTTGATGTACCTTGTTTTATCAAATAGCAACCTATTGAAAACAATTGGTACATATATGATAAGTGTTATCTGTCTTGGTTATACATGTCGGTATTCAAGGACTCCTTGCCGGTTTGAAGATTTTTTTTCTTGCGCAGTATGTGCCATGCTATTGCAGGCAGCAAGTCACTTCTTCAATCTATAAGTGGAAAGAGGAAGCATTTCAAGAAGAAGGAAAACAAAGGAATCCAGTACTGATCACCAATGAGGATCTGTCATATGAGATCTGCATCACCGATGAACCTAACCGGTTTAAAATTCATGGACCTGGCTGGGAAAAGTTAATTAGTGACTACGATCTTCATTATCGAGATCTAATCATCATAAACTTGGATACTGGGAGTCTGCCATTGAGATAGATCTGAGACTCAGTGATTCTCGAGGAGGTCACAGGCCCCTTCCCAAACCATCACTAGGTAAGTGCACCAACTTCCATCCTGTTTTATCAACTATGTTTATCAGCATACTTTGGTGCTCCTACCTCTATCCACTAAATGAATGTCATACTTATAGTCGAAGTTATTTTCAAAACATTTTATGCAACTCTGTTGATTATCATCCCAACTTGATCACATGCATTGAATTTAACCATTGCTTTCAAACTTTAATAGCGAGTTCATTTGTTCAAGCAAATTCGTTTCAAAATGAGTTATTTTTTTCCATGCAGCTCTTGATTTTCTATATGATTCAGAGAGGGAGTACATTGGGAAAACAGTATTTGGTCGAGGCGTAAACCTCTCATACAGACATTTTGGACGGATGATATACTATGTGTTTGAGTCTGACGACTTCCCCACAATACCCGTTGTTCAGCGTCCAAACGTCACCAATGTCATAAATGGTCATCTGGTTAGTCATTGAATATTTGTTTTGATCCACTGCCATGGTTTTGTTTGCTATTTTCGATGTTTTATGTCCTTGTACATTGATTTTATCTAGTAATATAGGTACAATCTGCAGAGAATCTCGTCTGCCGTTGTGAGGCTTCTAAAGAACCTAGGATATCTACCTCAAAACGGTGGAATCAACCTAACAGAGGTGTATGATGCAATATACATGAGCACAACGTAGTCTATACGAACCGACGACAGAATGGAGGTGATCGGTTTTTCCAATTTTGCCCGGGAAGCTCAGCTAAGGGTTGGTTCAATTGTCCTTGTCACAATTGAAAAGCGGTGGCCAACTTTGGGAAACATGAAGCTGTTGCGGATGATAATCAATGACCTTTCCTGATAGAGCATTGCCGGTGGCTATACTTCCTATACCACAGTTCAATAATTTATGTCTTGTTTTTGAACAGGCTGTACACACTAGTTTTGTTATTTAGTCATGTCATGGTATGTAACTGAGCATACAATTATGTCAAAGAGGACAGTGGTGAAAATTCCTGGTCAAAGAAGGTGAAACACTTACGTGGGTTACTTTATTTATCTCTGGTAATAAGAAAAGGATTCGCTGACTAATAATGGAGAATGAATGGTTGTGGTGAAGTATGTTTCTGAATAGTATAGGGACGTTGCTAGCTCCCCATGTCAGTAGTATACATAATTTTCACTATGGCGCTCCGCAAAATAGCGTGATGCCAAGTAGTTTGTTGCGATGAGCTCAAACATACACCTCTGTCTACCACACATCACTTCTCCTAAAAAACTAGTGCCTTCCCCTATGGCTCTGTCACCTTAAACATCCATGCCTTTACAAAGTGTCACTTAAAACATTTGACAGAACACGGGCACGGATTGACGTCCGTGCAATCACATAGCTTCATGTACGTGCCTCACGTAGCATCGTATCTGTGCCTCTAGCTGTGCTTCTCACTGTATAAGTGCGTCTCGCAACTGCATGCCCACGCGCCTCGTTGCTTCTTGTTGTTTCTGCCCATCTCGTCCTTGCAACTATTTCAGACATGACCGTGCCTGTTGCGTCTGCACATTCATGTCTCTCAATACCGTGCCTCGACAAGAATAACGACCGTGCTTGTAACAGTAAAGCGTATAAGTGATACATTCAGGACACCTTAGGGACCACCTTGCAACTATTTCAGACATGACCGTGCCTGTTCCGTCGGCACATTCATGCCTCTCATAGTTAATTGAAAAACATTCTGGAAAAACAGTAATGGATGCCTATTGTCAATCCTCACGTTACGTACATTCGACGTTCATTCCTTCATCGTAGAAGTAATAGCCGTGCCTCTGCCACAGAACATATAAGTGTAAAACGATTCTTCCTAAACTTGTAAAACCCGGAATGCCCTGGATAAATGTCAAATCCCATCTTGCGGTAAAACCATGGAGACCGGTGCTTCTCAGAGACACATCTGTGGCTTTTTGCGCATGTAGCTGAGTGCACGGCTATATGTTTGTGCCCATGCCTCACATAGCACGACATCAAGAATTGATGTCCATGCAATCACGTAGCTTAATGTCCATGCCTCACATAGCATCGTATCGGTGACTCTCATTGCGCCTTTCGTTGTATAAGTTCCTCTCGCAGCTGCATGTCCACGCCTCTCGTTGCTTCTCGTTCTTTCTGTCCATCTCGTAGCGTCAGTTGCAACACGGACACACAATAGTGCCTCTAAGAAAACACAGCACTGCTCCTCCCACCGAATGTATTACTGAAAACAATTGCCACTCCTAGTGAATGTATAACGCCCGTGTGTCTCTACATAGCCACTTCAAGCATGCTTCTCTTAGTTAGAGATGCCTGCCTCTACATACTGCCCCTGCATGCCTCACTAGATAAATTGTAAAAATTGACATTTGACAGCAAACAACAAAAGACAATGATCTTCTCCCCGAGTTGCTGGAGATGTAATGGCTGTTAAAAACATAACTGCTGAATTTGTTTTATTTTCTTTTTAAAAAAAACCATGATCAAAGACCCAAGATGTGCACAACCGAATCGACAGGGAGACGAAACCACGATCCAGAACCCACGATGTGCACAACCGCATCGACAGTGAGATCGTGCACTCCTTTGCCGCTTCCTCGCCCTTAAATTTAGAGTTCCGATGCAGACTTCTCTCCCACAAACAATAGAAATCGCCATTGCGCTCCGACTCATTGTTCCCCATCAAATACCAGGTTGTAGGAGGACAAACTGCTCCAGGCCATGGGATTCACCAGGGAATTCATGGAGGTGCAGGCCCATGGCAACACCAAGTTGCACATGATCCACACCAACGACTTGCACAAGGCGGCCACCATCATCGAGCAGTATGAGCGACACCTCGAATTCGAGCGCCACAAGATCGTCAGAGTTGATGTGGAGTACAGCAAGGACGCTGGCGAAGATCAGAAACCAGCCCTCGTCCAGCTCTCCATCGGCAAGGATCACCCGGTGCTGCTCTTCCAACTAAGCGCCGCCGACAAGAACTGCACCAGGTTCGACAACTTCCTCGCCGACCCCAGATACACGTTTGCTGGCTTCTCCATCGACAGCGACATAGAGGTGCTCGGCCGCGTCAAACTAGAGATCTCTCATTTAGTCGACATCCAGAAGGAATGGAGGGTGCCTACAGCTACCAAGCTTCTTGACTCCCTTGGGGATGTCTCAGGCATCCTTGTCCACGAGTACTGCAACGACATGAAGAAGAAGCTCACCAACACAGAACACAAGCGCTAGGCTTGCATGCCCCTGTCCATGAGGCACATCGAGTACACAGCAAAAGATGCTTACACCGTGTACGAGATATGGAGCCGCCTCACCACCATCTAGGAAGGGCTCCGCCAGGCAAAACTCAAGAAGGAGCAGTCCAGGAAGCACGCAAAGTTCTGGGGCGACTACGACTACTGAAGCAGGTGGTCTCGGCCAAGAAAAGTATCTAGAAGATTGCTCATGCCATTCTAGATTTCTCATTGATTTGCTTTCTCTCAAGACTGTTGTTTGCTCGTTCTAAATTTAGATTTGCTTGTGTCGCAGTTAACCTTGTAGTTTGCTTGCAGTTTACATATCTTCTGAACAAGTTTATTTCTAGTCCAATATTGGAGTTTTCTATTAGTAGAGTATATTGGCGTGAACTAAAAGATATAAACACGGTACAGAGAGTATACGATTAGCGTAACGCACAGAGCAGGTACACATAGGAGTCCACAAAAATGACGAGCATGCAATGCACTGGTACCTTTGTGGATGAAGTGTCGAAATGCAGGGACAACAATTACAAAATGCTCCTAAAAGCAGTGTACAATGTTCTAACAAACCATTGCACACACAATATTAAAAATCATTCGTATGGAACACTTTAGAAAAACACTTTGAATATAGAGGTAGTTAGGTGTTTATTATCCTTGGAAAACATTGCTTACATCCATGACCCTTAGAGAAGAACACTACAGAGGCACGGTTGTCCGTCAATAACACCAACTACTTAAAACACACATGGAGGCACTTCTGTGCCTCCACTCCTATGGGGACCGTGCGTAACTTGGCTTCACGTCCGTTAATGAGGCCGAATCCCTTCGAAGACACACGGAACTCATAGGCCATGGCCCCCGCAATGAAAATGTGTCAATGAAAGCTTCTTGAAAATAGAGGCACAACTTCACCTGCTTGCATCATGATCCTTCGCGTCCCTACCTCCCTTAGAATCACGTCCGTGCCTCCAGTTCGTCACGTGTGTGCCTCTACCTCAAGTAAAATCATACATCTCTCATGTGTAACATGTTAAGAAAGTTGTTGACAACAAAAACATGAGGAAGCCGAGCCTTACGTCCACCCTGCTGGCACTAAATGTGACGTCACCGAAAACGCAAAGGCAGGACCGTGCCTTACGGCCAGTTTCTGACGTATCGGGTCTATGAAGACTTGCTTCCTACTTAATATGGGGCGTGACTACTGCAAAGGCATTGGCTCCATCCTTCACGTCCGTGCCTCGTCAAGAATAACGACTGTGCTTGTAACAGTGAAGCGTATAGGTGATACATTCAGGACACCTTAGGGACGACCTTGCAACTATTTAAGACATAACCGTGCCTGTTCTGTCGGCACATTCATGCCTCTCACATTTAATTGAAAAACATTCCAAAAAAATAGTAAGGGACGCCTATTGTCAATCCTCACGTCACGTACATTCGACGTACACATTCATGCCTCTCACGGTTAATTGAAAACATTCAGGAAAAACAATAACGGACGCCTATTGTCAATCCTCACATCACGTACATTCGACGTTAATTCCTCCCTCACAAAAGTAATAGTCGTGCCTCTGCCACAGAACATATAAGTGTAAAACGATTCTTCCTACACTTGTAAAACCCAGAATGCCCTGGATAAATGTCGAATCCCATCTTGCGGTAAAACCATGGAGACCGGTGCTTCTTAGAAACACATTTGTGGCTTTTTGCGCATGTAGTTGAGTGCACGGCTAAATGTTCATGCCCGTGCCTCACGTAGCACCACAACACGAATTGACGTCCGTGCAAACACGTACTTCCATGTCCGTGCCTCGCGTAGCATCATATTTGTGCCTCTAGTTGCATCAGTGCTTCTCGCAGTTGCATGTCCACGCCTCTCGTTGCTTCTCGTTCTTTCTGTCCATCTCGTAGCGTCAGTTGCAACACGGACACACAACAGTGCCTCTGAAAAAACACAGCACCGCACCTCCCACCGAATGTATCACTGGAAACAATTGCCACTCCTAGTGAATGTATCACGCTCGTGTGTCTGAGAATTAAACTAGGCACTTCAAGCATGCTTCTCTTGGTCAGAGACTCGTGCCTCTACATACTGCCCTTGCATGCCTCACGAAATAAATTATAAAAGTTGACATTTGACAGCAAACTACGCAAGAAAACGATCTTGTCCCCGACTTGCTGCAGATACAACGGTTGTTAAAAACAAGGTTGTCAGAATCGTGATTTTGAATCGAATCGGAGCTCCGATGGTAGGATCGCAAATCGTAGAATCTTCACTATCAGGATCGTAGAAACGTAGATTCTAGAGACTAAAGTCGTAGAATCGGAGGGGTTAGTTTGGATCGTAAAGTCGTAGAATCGTACAATAGAATCGCGATTCTGACAACCTTAAAAACATAGCTGCTCATTTTATTTTTATTTTTTATAAAGAAAAACCACAATCAAAAACCCAGGATGTGCACAACCGCACCGACAGGGAATTGAAACCACGATCCACAACCCATGATGTGCACAACCGCATCGACAATGAGATCGTGGAGTCCTTTGCGGCTGCCCCACCCTTAAATTTAGACTTCCGCCGCGGCCTTCTCACACACAAACAACAAAAATCGCCATTGCGCTCCCACTCATTGTTCCGACGAAATACCAGGTTGCAGGAGGACGAACTGATCCAGGCCATGGGATTCACCAGGGAATTCATGAAGGTGCAAGCCCACTGCAAGACAAAGTTGCACGTGATCCACACCAACGACTTGCACAAGGCGGCGACCACCATCGAGCAGTACGAGCGACACCTCCAGTTCGATTGCCACAAGATCGTCGGAGTTGATGTGAAGTAGACCAACGACCATGGCGAAGATCAGAAACCCGCCCTCGTCCAGCTCTCCGTCGGCAAGGATCATCCGGTGCTGCTCTTCCAACTGAGCGCCGCTGACAAGAACTGCACCAAGTTCGACAACTTCCTCGCCAACCCCAGGTACACGTTTGCTGGCCTCCCCATTGACGGCGACATAGAGATGCTCGGCCGCGTCGGTCTGAAGATCGCCCACTTCATCGACATCAAGAAGGAATGGATCGTGCCTACAGCTACCAAGCCTCTAGAATCCCTTGGGGAGGTCTCAAGCATCCTTGTCCACGACGGAGAGCTCACCAACACAGAACATAGCCACTGGGCGTGCATGCCCCTGTCCATGAGGCACATCGAGTACGCGGCAAAGGACGCTTACACTGTGTACGAGATATGGAGCCGCCTCACCATCATCCAGGAAGGGCTCCGCCGGGCAAAACTCGACAAGGAGTAGACCACGAAGCACGCTAGGTCCTGGGGCGACTACGACTACTGAAGCAGGTTGTCCCGGCAAAGAAAAGTATCAAGAAGATTGCTCATGCAATTCTAAATTTCTCATTAGATTTGCTTTCTCTCAAGATTGCCGTTTGCTTGTGTCATAGATAACCTTGTAGTTCGCTTGCAGATAACCTCGTAGTTTGCTTGCAGTTTACATATCTTTTGGACAAGTTTATTTCCAGGGCACCACAGAGGCACGTCTGTGCCTCTAATACTAAGGGGACCGTGCGTAACCTAGCTTCACGTTGTTTTACGCAACATTCTCGATGTCAACCCAAAGCTTCACCTTCTCTCTGATAAGTTCATTAATGAGGCCTAATGACTTCGAAAACACATGGAGCTCATAGGCCATGCCCCCTGCAATGAAAACTTGTCAATGAAAGCTTCTTGAAAACAGAGGCGCACCTTCACGTGCTTGCATCACGATCCTTCGCGTCCGTACCTCCCTTAGAATCATGTTTGTGCCTCCAGTTCGTCATGTGCGTGCCTCTACGTCGGGTAAAATCATACCTCTCTCGTGTGTAACATGTTAACAAAGTTGCTGACAACAAGAACATGAGAAAACCGAGCATTACGTCCACCCTGCTCGCATTAAACGTGATGTCACCGAAAACACAGAGGCGGGACCGTGCCTTACGGCCAGCTTCCGACGTATCGGGTCTATGAAGGTTTGCTTCCTTCTTAATATATGGGAAGGCATAGGCTCCATCCTTCACCTCCGTGCCTCAACAAGAACGTCGATCGTGCTTGTAACAGTGAAGCGTATAGATGATACATCCAGGAGACATTAGGGACCACCTGGCACCTATTTCATACATGACCGTGCCCGTTCCATCGGCACATTCATGCATCTCACAGTTAATTGAAAAACATTCTGGAAAAAGAGTGACAGACGCATATTGTCAGTCCTCGCATCACATACCTCAGATGTTCATTCCTCCATCACAAAAGTAATAGCCATGCCTCTGCCACAGAACATATGAGTGAAAAACAATTCCTTCTACACTTATAAAACCCGGAATGTCCTGGATAAATGTCAAATCCCATATTGCGGTAAAACCATGTTGAAACCATATTGAAATCAAACCACACTAAAATCTCTAGAATCAAATATGTGCCCCAGTTGAGACATTTATTTTGTACTTGAAACTGCAATTTATAATAAAATAATATAGTGTAATAGAACATAAGCCTTCCGACCCAAGTATGGTACTTGAAACTGCAATTTGTAATAAAACATACGTCTTCCGTCACAAATTAATTGGCTCAACCTTGTACTAACCAGTACAATGTGAATTGTACTGCCTGGTATGAAGTTACTACAAAGTTGACACATTTATTTTGGGACGCGGTAGTACTACTACTTAAAAAAATCACAATTGCTTGACATGGAAATTAAACTGTCTCCATTCTGAAATCGATGATTGCTTACAGGCATACAAAACATGGAAAGCATGAAAACCATGCAAAGCAAACATCTACTAACAAAACTACACTACTCCCCGTCATCGGAGATGTCCACTATATCCATTCTGACATCGACGTCATCGGCATCCGCCTCCTGCTCCGCATCCAGCTCGTCGAAGAGCACATCGGTCTTCACCTCTTCTTTCCGCAAGAAGCGTTGGTTGGACTCCACGTACGCCTCATCTTGGATGGACTCCAGGATAGCGGTCTGCTCCGCTATCAAGGCCGCCTCCCCGAGATAGAACTCCGCCTTGTCTTCCTCATCACCCCACTCCTCGTTGTCCTCGTCTTCCTCGTCACCACCCTCCTCGTCGTCCTCTTCATCCTCTTCATCGCCGTCCTAATCGTCCTCGTCATCCTCGTCCCCGCCTTCCTCGTAGTCCTCGTCGTCCTCGTCATCCTCTTCATCGCCATCCTCATCGTCCATGCCTTCCTCGTCGTCCTGGTCATCCTCGTCACCCCCTCCTCTTGCTCCATCACATCGACCCCCATTGGATCAACTCCCTGCAGGAGCTCCGACGCATCCCCCTCCACTTCCTCCACCTCCCCAATCTCCTCCGCCCCGGCGAGTCCGCAGGCATGCCCGCTGCAACCCGAGTGGCGCGCCTCGAACGGATGTCCTCCTGCAACTGGAAATGGTGCTCGGGAGTAATCATGGCGTAAGTAGTTTTCTTGTGCCGAACCATGGTGGGGGCCGTCACAAACGAAAAGAGGAAGATGTATGATTTCCTAGGATTGCCAACGAAAGAGGGAGAAGTAGGATGATGTCTAGCGGTGGCAGACGCCGCTCGGCTTAAATAACTGCTCCTTAACCTCGGGCAAGGAGCCGAAATGGTGACACGCGGCGTTCACTTCGCCAACGGATGAGACGGCCGTCGGTCCTTTTGACTTCTGCAGCGCAGACCCGTGGCGTTCACTCTATTAAATACCTCCACCTCCTCTAGAGCGGCGTCACCAGAGGAGACGCCCATTAGACCCTTGGGTTTCCGAAGTGGCATCCACGCGGCCTTCACACTGAATACGAGGAGACGCCCGTCGTATGGTGGGGTTTCTCCAATCAACGCACAAATGTGACTCTGTGTAACGCATAACCGTGCCTCTCCTGGCTGCATGGTTGTGCCTTTCAGTGTGAACGATTCAACAGAATCATTTGGAACACCAAGACAAACTAACGTCACTCTATACAATACCACATCGTGCCTTCCCGGAACCCATGACCGTGCAAAGAAGCACACCAGCATCTCTAGAATAGGCCATTCTATCGTGGAATTGTCACGGCAGATATCCTAGTGAAAGGACTTAGTCGTGGAGCCATCGCAACTAGGAAGCTTAAAGGGGTTAATCGGGACAAAGGACACGAGAGGTTTATACTGGTTCGGCCCCTTGCGGTGAAGGTAAAGCCTAGTCCAGTTGATGTGGTAGTGCTAGGCTTTGATGACCAAGGAGCGAATACGCTAGCTTGGCTCTCGATCTGTTGTTTCTTGCCCTAAGACGCCGCCGGGTCATCCCCTTATATACACGGGTTGACGCCCTGTGGCCTATAGAGTCCCGGCCGGCTCATACAACGTGTCCGGCTCGGTGACATTTCTTACATGCCTTACTTTATAAGTCTTATTCATACATGGCAGTTTATACTTATGGGCCTTAAGCCGCCTCTGGGCTTGGGCCTATTATAAGCCTTATTGTAAACCGTCACCTTGTATACTCTTTGGGCTTTATTTAAGTAACCCGCAATTGTGGTTGATCCGGCACCTCCCGGGCGTGTCATCTCTGGTAGTCATATCCCCAACATTACGCCCCAGGTTGATTTGAACTTTGTTCATGTCAATCTTCAACACTAAGAAGAAATCCATCTTCCACTACTTGTAAAAGCTTTGTAACCCGCCATGACGTCACCTTCAGAAAATTTGGAAACCCGCGAGGACATCATCTTAACGGATCCTTATCTTAAATGCCTTCCGAAAATCGAGGCATCTAATTAGCTGGATAATCATCATTTTGGCCTTCCTCGTTTTTCGCGCCTGCCTATTCACCTATCTCCTTATAAATAGGAACGGCTGTTCTTCTCATTCTTCTTCTTCCTTCTCTCGTAACCCCTCTATCGCTCGAACTCTGCCGCCGCCGTAGCGCTCACCATGGTCCTCAACCTTGGCCGCTGCATCAACCTCAGCTTGTCCCGAGAACGGCGGCGACCCTCCATAGCAGAACTGCGTTTGTAAGTTTTTGCTTTTCCGCACCTTAGATCCGCATTAGGGTTTGCAAGTTTTTGCAACCTCACCTAAAAGAAGTATGGAACTCATGCAATAGATGTTTCGCATCCATTTTAGATGCTAGTAGATCCCCTTTTCTTGTACAAAGGCCTCCTTAGAACTGATGAACTCCTCTGTACTGGTTTTTTAGGTCTATATTTATTTTCCTTTTTTGAACAATCTTGATCCAAAATAATAGCAACAGCCTGTGAAACTTGTTTATCTCACTACTTAGCCAATTTTTTTGTCGTTGGCAACTTTTGAATACCTTTAGTCATGGCGGCTTATCATGCCGGCTCATTTTTCCTTAATATATCATTAGCCCTTACTTAAGCCGCCATTACTCATCTGTATTGCAATCATTAATGTGTGATTCCACCAATTAACTTGAACCGGCAAATTACTTTCTTTTTAGCTTGTCCTTTTTCATCATGCCGCCAAAGACGACAACAGTATGCAACTGGGTCCCTTCCACAGTCACTGATGACACTTTGAAGGATTTTGTCACCATAGGATATTTATCAGAGAAGAACATTATGTCCTATCGCGCCCCTGACCCGGCCGAAGAAAAACCTCAGCCCAAAGATGGTGAAATTATCGTCTTTACTGACCATATGAGCCGGGGGTTTTCACCACCCGACTCAAAATTCTTCAGAGATGTTCTGCACTTTTCAAGCTTCATCCACAAGATCTTGGACCCAATTCCATATCAAATATCTGCAATTTCCAAGTTCTCTGCGAGGTTTATGTTCAAGAAAACCTACTGTTGAACTCTTCTGAGAGTATTTCTATTTAAACCGCCAGAATGAATACACCAACGGTCCCATCTTGGAACTTGGTGGAATTTCGATTCAGCGCAGATGGGATGCTGTCTTTCCCTTAGTAGTCTTGCCAAGCCATCCCAAGGATTGGAACCAAACTTGGTTTTACTGCAAAGACACGTCACCAGCTAATCAAAAACCAATGCCAGGTTATCGCGCGGAGCGTCTTGACGCTAAGTTTTCACTCCCTAACAACCTTTCTGCCGCTGAACATAAGAAGCTCATCCCAACCATCAAAAGGGTTCAAGCTTTGTTGGGAAACGGTTTAACTGGTGTTGACTTGATCCGCTGTTGGATTGCATGGCGGATCGTCCCTTTGAGCCACCGGTCTGACCTAATGTACAATTACACCGGAGGAGAAGACGATTCGTTGCGCTATAGCTCTCTACGTCTGACTGAAGAAGCCATCGTTGAAATGTCAACTACCCTTGTAAATAGTAAATATGAAGACTGCAGTAAAGTAGGATTGAATCCTTTCTGCAAACTTAACCCGGCACAGAGGTAAATCCCCTTTACTCCTTTTTTATTTAGTAGTTAAGCACTTGCATGATGTTTCAACCTATTATTTGCCTACAGGCCAAATCTGACTTTTAGAAAGTCAAATATGATCATGAAGCCGCCAAGAAAGCTAGAGCCACCGCAATAGCCGCAAAGAAGACCACCAGAAAATCCAAAAAGAAACAAACCGCTTCTTATCTCCTCAAGCTGGATGATGCCTCTGAGTCGGAGGTAGCCCTTGACTCTCTTGGCCTGCTTTTTAACAATCTTATTGACACTGACTATTGCCAGGATGACACGGGGGCCAGCCAGGCAGTAGATGAAGAGGTAACTATATCCTCTGACTCAGAACCTTTGCCAAGACAGAAACCTCGACTGGTAACCCAGAAAGTAAGGTTTTCACACCCTTTGGCTTATTTGGATCCTCATTTTCTTTTGAAAAAACAGCAACATGAGAGCCGCCGTCAGACCCGGACCAGTGACGACAATGAACTGCCCTCTGGCTTACCGAAAACTCCTCGGAAATGACAGAATGAGGTTTCTTTCAGCTTTGACTTTTGCTTTTATCAATGAGTTTACTTCCTTGCTCTTTTTAATTCTGATTTTACTTTTGCAGGAGGTCTCTCGTTTTTCTGGTGATTCTTCACAAACTCAACTTCCGGCTTTCAAGACTGCCCCTGGGTAAAGATAATTATGTTTCTTCTGCATCTTTATGTCTGTATCATTATATTGACTCATAAAATTCCTCTTAGTGGTCAAGCAAAACCCAAAAAAGGCCAGGGTGGTTAAGCTGACTGAAAACCCGGAAGTCGCTGAACCGGCATTGCCAACTCCTGCCCCAGGAAAACCTGAAGCACCATAAGACCCTGCTGACAACGTTCGAATAGATCCTCTTGAGCCGTCTATTGACAAAACTGTTCTCAACCCATCTACTGGTGAACCTTCAAGCTCAGCTAACCCGCCGGCGACTTATGAGAGTGACGTTTTAATCACTAGTACTAGATTTGTTGAACCGGGCAATCCAACTGTGCTAGCCAGATACTCCGCCAAGCAAGAGGCTTTGGAAAAGCAAAAAGTGTGGTTTGACATCTCTCACTATGCTCACCTGAGTATTATTGATGTGCTATCTGGCTACCTTAGTCATGTGCATCTCAGTCGTGACTCAGAAATTGAGATGGTCAAACAGCTGCTACTGAAATATGAGGTATGTTCTCCGGCTTTCATCAGTTTATCTGCTCTGCCAGGCCCCCATGTCTCCTGATTATGATAAACTTGAATGATCAGTAGACTTGTGATATAGGTTGATGAGTATAATATCACATGTAGTCCCCAAGGGCCAGCTTATTTCATCATGAATGAGCCGATACTTAACTTCATAACTTTCTTGACCTAGTCCAAACTAATATTGTTATCTGGCTTAAGAGAAAAAACTTTTTGAATATCATGCATTAGCCCCCAAGTGCCAAGCGTTGTTACCTATAAAACACTTGGGACTTTTTAGAAGAGTCATTTCTACATTAAAAATTGGTTTAGCAGACATTAGCCCCCAAGTGCCGAGTGGTGTTGCTCTGCAAAGTACTTGGGACTTTAATCATTATGACCTCTGTCGGTGTCAAAACCGGCGGATCTCGGGTAGGGGGTCCCAAACTATGCGTCTAGGCTGGATGGTAACAGGAGGCAGGGGACACGATGTTTTACCCAGGTTCGGGCCCTCTTGATGGAGGTAAAACCCTACGTCCTGCTTGATTAATATTGATGATATGGGTAGTACAAGAGTAGATCTACCACGAGATCAGGGAGGCTAAACCCTAGAAGCTAGCCTATGGTATGATTGTTGTTCGTCCTACGGACTAAAACCCTCCGGTTTATATAGACACCGGAGAGGGCTAGGGTTACATAGAGTCGGTTACAATGGTAGGAGATCTACATATCCGTATCGCCAAGCTTGCCTTCCACGCCAAGGAAATTCCCTTCCGGACACGGGACGAAGTCTTCAATCGTGTATCTTCATAGTCCAGGAGTCCGGCAGAAGGTATAGTCCGGCTATCCGGACACCCCCTAATCCAGGACTCCCTCAGTAGCCCCAGAACCAGGCTTCAATGACGACGAGTCCGGCGCACAGATTGTCTTCGGTGTTGCAAGGCGGGTTCCTCCTCCAAGTACTTCATAGAAGATTTTGAACACAAAGGTAGTGCCCGGCTCTGCAAAATAAGTTTCCACATATTGCCATAGAGAGAATAATATTTACACAAATCTAATCTGCTGACGTATTCCGTAGCGTGATATCACACCACGGCCAAGTCTTTATTAGAATCATTTTACTATCCCGCCTCAGTGCGTTTAGCGAGGCGATTCCCTTGGCACGTCTTGTCAAAGCAGAGATCGTGTCCCCTTATTCCGAGATTCTCATCAATACGGGCGTGGGTAACCCAACCGCGCCATTGATTACGACGCTTGGGAGATAAGTGAGTTTTACTAGGCTAGTGGGGACACATAGTCGCGTCCGCCCATATAAGGGGATAAGGATCCACCTTTTCATCCACGCCTTCTTCCTCCTTTGCCTATCTATTTCTGCGCACTCGAGCTCCAGCGCCCAAGTCCGCACACCCCACCTCAACCTTCTCCAGCCATGTCCGGAGCGGGAGGCAAGTGGATGGTCTCCTCCGCCACGGAGGGACACATCAAAAAACTGAGGAAGGCCGGATACTTGTCTAACGACATTGCGCACCGGCTTCCTGAAGAGGGGCAGCTCATCCCCACCCCTAGGCCCCATGAGAGGGTGGTGTTCCTCCCCCACTTCCTCCGTGGACTGGGCTTCCCTCTCCACCCATTTGTTTGGGGACTCATGTTCTACTATGGCCTGGATTTCCACGATCTGGCCCCGAACTTTGTCCTCAACATCTCGGCGTTTATCGTCGTGTGCGAGGCTTTCCTCTGCATCCGCCCCCATTTCGGCCTATGGCTCAAGACTTTCAATGTCAAGCCGAAGGTGGTGCGCGGCACCCAGGCAGAGTGCGGAGGCGCCATGGTGGGCAAGATGCCCAACGTCCTATGGCTCGAGGGCTCCTTCGTGGAGACCCTAAAGGGGTGGCAATCGGGGTGGTTTTACATCACCGAGCCGCGCGACCCTGAATGGGTCGCAGCCCCCGAGTTCCGATCCGGCCCCCCTACGCGGCTCACCTCCTGGAAAGAAACGGGCCTGTCGTGGGGTAAAAAAGGAGAGCTGACCGGACTCCAAACATGCGTCCAAACCCTGGTGGACAAGAAGCTCAAACTCGTCAATGTAGTCCAGGTTATGCTCATTCGCCGGATCCTCCCGTGTCAACAATGGGCTTTCAACCTGTGGGAGTTCGACCCGGCGCAGCACCGAACTCTGAGCAGGCTCTTAGACACGACGTACGAAGATGCTTGGAAGGTGCTTTTCAAGGGCGCCGAGGTCCCTGCATCCGCTACCGAGGATCGCGGATTCAGCACGCAGCGTCACACTAGTGCGGTAAGCTATTTTTACCTTTTACATGGTATTAGTTTTTCATAGTTTGAGTCCATGCGGGATCTAAGCTCCCTTACCTTTGACAGGATTGGCAGGAGACGTCCGGACAGATCAACTGTCCGGCTCCTTTGCCCGAAGGCCCAGCGGACGCTCGCTTGGGTCCAAGAAGGGGAAGACGACTCCAAGACACACTCCTACCGTGAAGACGAGGAGGAGGAAGAAGAGACCTCTCCCCCTCCAGTAGGGGGAGAGAAGAAAAGGAAGGCTGCCCCAACTAGGGAGGCCGAAGGGTCCAAGAAGGGGAAGACCCTTCCTCCAGACTGCTCCACCAACGCCGACGACGGCGAAGAGGAGTGGCCGCACAGGGCCAAGCCCCTGGCGAGATCGTAAGTATTCGGACACCAGAGCAATTCATAGTGTTCCTTTCTTGCACAGCTCCTCCTTACGCCGAATATGACTGTGCAGTACGCCCAAGGCCGGGCTCGACGAGTCATCGAGCGGCTCCCTGGATTCGTCGGATGTGAATTCGCTTCCGACGGCTACCTCCCCCCACCCTACGGACGACGCCGAGGTGGCGTCCCAACAGGTTCCAAGCCAGGAGGAGGTGGTCCTGGAGGCGCCGCAAGGCGACCTCCCGGACTCCAAGCATAAAGGGGATAGAACCCCCAAGGGCTCCAAGTCCGGCCTTGAGCCGGACACCGCGCCGGAACCTTCAATGGTTCCGGACTCCGGTAGGCAACCTCCTTCCAAGAGGAGCAAGCCTACCGAGCCGGTGACTTCTGTCCAACCGAAGGCACTGGACAATTTGTTGGAGGTGCTTAATGGCGCCTCCATCGACGAGGAGCACCGCACTATTATGAGTGCGGTGATCCAGAAGGTTCAGTCCGCCAAGAGCGGACTGACTGAAGCCTGTGCCAGCCTTCTAACAGGCTTTGAGGTAAGTAAAGAATATGTAAAAATATTACCGCATAGACAATAGCCCCTGATGCTCTGTTCGGCGTTCGGAAAGAAAATCCGAATAGAGGATCTAATAACATTCGTAGGAGTCTAACATAATCAAGTCAATATGCGTATGCAGGCTTCGCTGCTGGCGTTCGCCGCATTGACTGCGGAGGTGGATACGTTGAAGCAAAACCTCGCGCGGTCCGAGAACAATCTCGGCCATGCCAAGAGGCAACTCGAGGAGAGGGATGGTAAGTAATACCTTGCGCAAGTATATAGAGAAGATGTGGTTGCAAAAAATGACAGGATCAATGTGCTATTATAGGGGCCACGACCGAGGTGGCAACCCTTAAGAAAGCGTTGTCCGAGGCCGAAAACAGAGCGGCCGCGGAGTGCACAGAGAGAGGGAAGCAGGAGGCGCGGGTGGAGGAGGTGTAGAAAGAGCTCCAGGCTCTCGTGAAAAAACACGAGAGTTTGGAGCTTGACTCAAAGACGCAAGCGTCCGAGCTTGCGGCAGCCCTCGAAAGCACGAAGTCTGCCAAGGCCGAAGCCCAGAAAGCCCTCCAAGAAATTGAAGCGATGAAGAAGATAGCGGCGGGTAAGGTATTCATTATGCAAATCAAGCACGTGAAAGTGAATTACTTGTTACTTACCCGAGTCCGGAGCTCTCCAGGAGCGTTCGCCGATTTGCCCTGCAGTGCGTCTGATGCCGCCGCCTACTACCGAGTCGAGGAGGGGAGCTCGACGGAGAAGGTGTTCTGGTCTCAGTATGCTGAGGCCGGACACCTAGTGCCTTTGAGCGACCAGCTGAAGCAAATGGTCGAGCTCCACAAGGTGGCCGAACAGGCCATAAAGGGCCTCATAGTTCGGCTTTAGCCTGGAGAGGCTCTGCCTGGTAGCTACTTCGGGCTGGTGAGGCGGCTGGTGGATGCCTGTCCACGGCTTGAAGTAATCAAGCGCTCCGTCTGCATCGAAGGTGCCCGTAGGGTGCTCGCCCGTGCTAAAGTGCACTGGGCAAGATGGATGCGGAGAAGCTGGTTAAGGACGGCCACCGCCGCGCAAGGAGCATCGCGTCCCGGAAGAGTATTATGAGGGCGTCCTAAAGGGTGCCCGCCTTATAGCGGATGAATGCTCCAAAGATGTAATTTTTGAGTAAACTCGCATTTGTGATCATGTACGCTGAAAACTTGTTCATATGCGCTAAGCAACGCTTTTGAATTTAAAATATTACCTTCTGTGCGGCCATTTATCAAATTTGAGAGATGGCGAGTTGTTGGCTTCTGCCCCCATGCCACGAGTGCTGGGGTGTTCGGGATAAACATGAGCGCTCTTTTTCCCATTCTTGGGTCCTTCGAGGGAGGCGCTCAACACAACGAACAAGGCAATCAGACTATAATGCTTGAACACTCTCACTTAGCCATAGAATTCTATAATTTTAAATTTCGGCGAAGCCCCTAGTGCTCGGAAGACCGAGTTCGGGGAGCTATCCACGCCTAGGCCGGACAAAGCCGACTCCTCGCTCTAAGCGGCATAAGTCTTTAGGGACTCGAAAACCTCTCGAACAGCGACCAGCTATCGCCTCATCATGATGGTCAGTTTTAGCTTTCTCTACTGAGGTGCTTAGCCCAGCTCAACTGGGGCACAATCGCAGTAGTTCTCCTAGTGCTACCTTAGCCGATATAATGGAACGTAAGGTACCAAAACATAGGAGCCAGGCAAACCCAAGTATTGACCCAAGACATGATTTGGAGCCGATGCATATAATGCTATAAGTTCGGGGTGCCGCACTTGTGAAAGTGTTCGGACTTCTCACACCGTATTGTGGGGTACTTAAGCCCCTGGCGTATTGGCCGTACCAAAGTGTACGGGTGCAACATGTCATTAATGAACATATATTCGTAAAAAAGAGTAATGCAATAATAGACGGAAGCTATGCATTGTTTATTTAAAAAAGCTGTGATCAAAGCGGAACGATACAAATAGTGCAATAAGCAAAAGATGGGACTATTTAACATGTACTTTCTAGGGGAGAGCTGCGGAATGGTATTTGAAACAGGTATACTGCTCGTTATAGAGACCACCTTAGAGTTCCATAGTGCGGCGTAGCTTTCTACTTCCCTGGTTGTATCGTTTGTGCGGCAATTGTACTGCCGAACAAGCCTTCCGAAGATTGGAGTCCTGAAAATAAGAGAAAATTAAGAAATCGGCAGCCCCTAGTGCAGTTTAAGCCGCGTTTTGGGCATGCCGTGATGGTGCCCCTCCCCCTGTGCCCATGGTATTTCCAGAGCGTAGTTATGTACGCGCAACACTGGTTTCGCAAGTTCGCGAGGGCTGGGGTAGGGGCCGCACTGCTATGCTTGCTCGGAACGTGCCAGGCGGTCTTGTTGTAGGTTACTCTGGGCGCGCTTGCTGGTGTCCGGACGTTTAATGGCTGGACTGGAGAATTGCCTTGAGAGGCTGCTTTGTACTTCCGCTGCGAGAGCCGCCGTATGCTCCTCCGTTCGGAGAGAGTGTTCGGTGTTTCCATTGACCGTAATGACTCTTAGAGGGCCTGGCATCTTCAGCTTAAGGTATGTGTAGTGCGGCACCACATTGAACTTGGCAAATGCGGTTCGCCCGAGCAGTGCGTGATAGCCACTGCGGAACGGGACTATGTCGAAGATTAACTCCTCATTTCGGAAATTATCCGGAGATCCGAAGACCACTTCAAGTGTAACTGGGCCTGTACAGTTGGCCTCTACACCTGGTATGGCGCCTTTAAAGGTCGTTTTAGTGGGTTTAATCCTTGTATCCTGGTAAAGCAGGTTCAGGCTGCTGCCTTCGTCCATAAGGACTCTAGTGAGGTGAAATCCGTCAATAATTGGGTCTAGAACCAATGCGGCGAATCCGCCATGATTGATGCTAGTGGGGTGGTCCCTTCGATCAAAAGTGATCGGGCAGGAAGACCATGGGTTGAACTTTGGGGCGACTGGCTCCATCGCGTATACGTCCCTTAGCGCACGCTTCCGCTCCCTCTTGGTACGTGGGTTGTGTATATCATGTTCACCGTCCGCACTTGTGGGGGGAAACCCTTTTGTCCACTGTTGTTCGGCGGCCGGGGCTCCTCCTCGTCATCGCTATGCAGCCCCTTGTCTCTGCTTTCGGCATTTAACTTGCCAGCCTGCTTGAACACCCAACAATCCCTGTTGGTGTGATTGGCTGGTTTTTCAGGGGTGCCATGTATCTGGCATGAGCGGTCGAGTATTCGGTCCAAACTAGATGGGCCCAGAGTATTTCTTTTGAATGGATTTTTCCGCTGACCGGGTTTAGAGCCTCTGAATCCAGCATTAACTACCATATCCTCAGCATTGTCGCCGTTAATGCGGCGCTTTTGCTTGTTGCGACATGACCTACCACTGCTGTCCTTGGTATCCGAATTACCAGGGCTCTTGGTCATGTTATTGCTGCGAGCTAGCCAGCTGTCTTCTCCCACGCAAAAGCGGGTCATAAGTGTCGTGAGGGCTGCCATAGATTTCGGCTTTTCCTATCCTAGGTGCCGTGCAAGCCACTCGTCGCATATGTTATGCTTGAAGGCTGCTAGGGCCTCTGCGTCCGGGCAGTCGACGATTTGATTTTTCTTGGTTAGGAACCGTGTCCAGAATTGTCTGGCCGATTCCTCTGGCTGTTGAATTATGTGGCTTAGGTCATTGGCGTCTGGTGGTTGCACATAAGTGCCCCGAAAATTGTCGAGGAATGCAGCTTCCAGGTCCTCCCAACAACCAATTGATTCTGCTGGCAAGCTGTTAAGCCAATTCTGAGCTGGTCCTTTAAGCTTGAGTGGGAGGTATTTGATGTCGTGTAGGTCATCACCGTGGGCCATGTGGATATGAAGGAGATAGTCCTCGATCCATACCGCAGGATCTGTTGTGCCATCGTATGATTCGATGTTCACGGGTTTGAAACCCTCGGGGATTTGATGATCCATTACTTCATCTGTGAAGCATAGTGGGTGTGCAGCGCCTCTGTATTGGGCTATTTCACGACGCAACTCAAATGAGCTTTGTCTACTGTGTTCGGCCCGGTCGGATTTACTGTATCCGGAGTGACGATTACCGTCTCGTGCCGTGGGGCGCCCACGTCATCCGTAGATCGATCTTGTTTGCCTTGCCTTGTCCTCCAATATATCTCATAGGTCTAGCATATTTTCCCGTGCCTTGGTATTTTTTGAGCGGCGCCGTGGTGCGGCTTGAGTGGAGGGCCGAGAGGCCTCTCTGTCACGGCCACGGGGTGGCCGGTCGGCCGCATCATGCACTAGTGATGTAGGTTTAGGTGCTTCCTCCTCTAATCGGGGTAGCAACCTGCGCTTTGGGTAGCTCTTGGAGGGGCGTTCGAGTTCATACTCTTCGGCCGCAAGGACTTCAGTCCATCTGTCGGCTCGCAAATCTTGATCAGCTCTAAGTTGTTGCTGTTTTTTCTTGAGGCTGCTCGCCGTGGCCATAAGCCTGCGTTTGAAACACTCTTGTTCGACGGGATCCTCCGGCACGACAAATTCGTCATCGTCGAGGCTTGTCTCGTCTTCGGAGGGAGGCATGTAATTATCGTCCTCGACCTCTCTGTCTGCCGCTCTCTCATGAGGGCTGGCTTCTCCATCCTCCTGTGCTGAATCTTGCTGGAGGTGGTTGTCTTCGGCATTGTCCGGGGTGTTATTATCTCCCGTGCCGGAATCACCGTTTTTGCTTTGGCGGGATTTAGAGCGGCGCCGCTGACGCCGGCGCTTAGGCTGCTTCTTGGAGGGGTCATCCTCCGCTGTTCCATCGTCATTGCCTTCTTTTAGGGTGTCCACCATGTATATATCATACGATGAGGTGGCTTTCCAGTGCCCTATAGACGTTGGTTCTTGATCGTCTCCTGCATCAGCGTCCATACCGTCGATGTATTCGGAGTCGAAGTCGAGCATGTCGGTTAAATCATCGACAGTGGCTACGAAGTGGGTGGTGGGTGGGCTTTGAATTTCTTCATCATCCGCATCCCAACCTTGCTGACCATAGTCCGGCCAGGGCTCTCCTGATAAAGAGAGAGACTTTAGTGAATTCAGAATACTGCTGAAGGGCGAGTGCTGAAAGATGTCCGCGGCGGTGAACTCCATGATCGGCGCCCAATCGGGTTCGATCGGTAGGGGGCGGAGGGCTCGGAGTCTGGAAAGGAGTCCGGCTCCTTGGAGTCACGGGCTTCGTAGAGAATAGGGCTGGTGTTCGGCTCGATCACCGTAGAGATTGTAGCCCCCGAGGCGGTGTCCAACCACCCATCCTCGATTGGCGCAGTTGGCTCTGAATTAAGGGTCGGAGCTGATGCGGGTGCGGCCTCCAGGGCACTGTTCGGCGGCAGAGCTAGATCATGCCCATCGTGACAGTGCGGCGCGCTCGGCTGCGGCTCGAATCTATCGAAGATCAAGTCTCCACGGAGGTCGGCCGTGTAGCTCAAACTTCCAAATCTGACCTGATGGCCAGGGGCGTAGCTTTCGATCTGCTCCAGATGGCCAAGCGAATTGGCCCGCAGTGTAAAGCCGCCAAATATGAAGATCTGTCCGGGGAGAAAAGTCTCACCCTGGATCGCATCGTCGTTGATGATCGGAGGAGCCACCAGGCCTAAAAGTGACGACACAGAGGAACTCTCAATGAAAGCACCAATGTCGGTGTCAAAACCGGCAGATCTCAGGTAGGGGGTCCCGAACTGTGCGTCTAGGCCGAATGGTAACAGGAGGCAGGGAACACGATGTTTTACCCAGGTTCGGGCCCTCTTGATGGAGGTAAAACCCTACGTCCTGCTTGATTAATATTGATGATATGGGTAGTACAAGAGTAGATCTACCACGATATCAGAGAGGCTAAACCCTAGAAGCTAGCCTATGGTATGATTGTTGTTCGTCCTACGGACTAAAACCCTCCGGTTTGTATAGACACCGGAGAGGGCTAGGGGTACACAGAGTCGGTTACAATGGTAGGAGATCTACATATCCGTATCGCCAAGCTTGCCTTCCACGCCAAGGAAAGTCCCTTCCGGACACGGGACGAAGTCTTGAATCTTGTATCTTGTATCTTCATAGTCCAGGAGTCCGGCCGAAGGTATAGTTCGGCTATCCGGACACCCCCTAATCCAGGACTCTCTCAACCTCTATTGGAATAAACTTTGACACACATGTACATGTCTGCAGACCGCCATAACTGACTTGGATTCTCAAATAGCTGATGCGAAAACCCGGTTGGCGGCTCAAGAGACTGAGATAAAGAATACCGAATCCAAACTCCAGTTGAGCCTATCTGAAGCAGAGAAACTAAAGACCGGTTTTGATGTAGAGAAAAAATCCTAGGCTGATGAAAAAACCTTGTTGATACAGCGTGCTGAGACAGCCGAGGCAGCTCTCAAGGAAGTTACCACTGAACTCACTGGTTTAAAGAGCCATGTGTCTCAGATGGTCTCTGCAATCTTTGGTGAGTCATTGTATTATTTACTTAAACTCTATCTTTGCCAGAAATATAAGCCGCCTGCTAAACTTTGGAATACTCATAGGTCCACGGAGCAGCAATCTGAGGCAAAACAGCTTGATAAAACTCAAGGCGGTTTACACTCTGGTGGAGCAACTGCACACTGGAGCTCAACGGGCGCTTGCCATTATTTCCCCAACTAACCAAGGACCAAACCTCTTGGGCGATGTCTTGAAGAAGTTATCTATCTTACCCGCCAAATTCCAAGAAGTCAAGCGGTCCTGTGCAAGAGCCGGAGCCCTGACTGCTCTAAGCTATTCCAAAGCCTGGGTACCGGAGCTAGACCCGGCGGATGTAGCCAAGGGGTATCCCAGCTTTCAGGAAGATGGGACTCCGTTTGATCAAGAAGATTTTGCTGCTTGCGTGAGGGGATTTCGTCCTCATGCTACCATCCTTGGCGACGATACCAATGTTGATAAGTATCAGCCGGGTTTTGACGCTGAAAATAAAAAGATGGCGACTCCTTAGTATAAAGTGATAGATCTAATCTCGCCGGTTCGCCAACACACCTTTGCCCCCGAAATTAACCAGTCTAGTCTAATTGATGATGAAGCTGAGTTCGTTGCTCTTCATGGCTTTGATTGGTCCAAGTCGGTTTCCAAACAATGGAGGAAGATGAACCGGCGAGGGAGGAGTCGTAACCATCCAAATAATCCGGCCAAGATTTAATGAACCGGCTTTAGCTTAACATCTTCTTAGGAGAAAAACAGTTTTAACCTTTTGGGCTCCAAACGCCTTGTAATAGGCTAGCTTAAAACTTCATGTCCTGCCTATGCCATCATGCATATCATACTGCGTACGACACTTTTATCTGTCATATCAATATATTCTTTACATCCTTTATCATATCAGTAGCGTTTGAATCTGTTCCTGTATGTAAAAGATGAAAAACTGCCCTGGCGGTTTATCGCTGGACAGGTCAAAACACCCAATACATAACTATGAAATTAACATAACGGTATGATCAAGGATATATGTAAGGATAAATAAGGCTGGAAAGTCTTTGATTAAAGAAAACACAGATAAGTCTGTTTATGCATTTTAGATGACAATATCATACATGTGTTCTTGAATCTGGATTGCCGGCTTATGTGACCCCAACAGTAAGGGTAATTACCCAATCTTTAGAAACCAATACTTCCGTAAGTATAATGACTGTTATACACTGGTAATTTATTGCCAAAAACCAAGCCGGTTTAAAGTGAAACCATACTTACAGTTAGATTTAGACAACAAAAACTAAAAAATCAAAATATTGTCTTTCAAACAATGTAAGTCAAATACCAAGAAAGATTCAGAGGCTTTTGATTCAAATACGATCAGTAAACCGGACTGAAGGGGTTAAGCTAGGATTCGAATACGATCATGTAGCCCCTAGTGGCTTTGGCGTTGCGCCGATCAAGAGGGTACCGACATCTATGTTGTCTTTGGTTCGAATACGACCTATGTTTGAACAGGAAGCCCCCAAATGACCTCGAGAGGTTTTTAACGACCCTGATTCGAATACGATCCAAGTCGGACCCAAAAGGGGTTAAGCTATGATTCGGATACGATCAAGAAGCCCCCTAGTGAGTTTGGCTTTGCGCCGATCAAGAGGGTAATGACAGTTATGTCCTCTTTGGTTCAAATACGACCTATGTTTGAACAGGAAGCCCCCTAGTGATCATGAGGTTTAACGGCTAGATTCGAATACGATCATGAGCTGGACCAAGAGGGTTAAGTTAGATTCGAATATGATCAGCCCCCAATTGGTCGTTTTATACTTAAAATAACAAGGACATGTGATCATTAAGGATAAAAAGGACAGAGGTCCTACTTTATTACTTATCATAATATATACAACGTCAAAGTATGTACATTATGAGAGCCGGTGGCTCACGTGTAGTAAGGCCGAAGATGAGCAATATTCCACGACCGGCGGGTCTCCTCCTCTGACTTACGTGAATCTTTGTGCTCTCGAACATCGATAAGGTAGTATGACCCGTTATTCAAGTTCTTGCTGACCACAAAGGGTCCTTCCCAAGGCGGGGATAGCTTGTGCGCATCAGACTGATCCTGGATGAGCCGGAGCACCAAATCACCTTCTTGAAAGGTTCTTGACTTAACCAGGCGGCTGTGATAACAGCGCAGATCTTATTGGTAAATCGCTGAGCGGGCTGCTGCTAAGTCACGCTCTGCATCTAATAGGTCAAGTGCATCCTGACGGGCTTGTTCGTTATCAGCTTCAACGTAAGCCGCCACTCGGGGTGAGTCATGACGGATGTCACTGGGCAGGACTGCCTCTGCTCCATAAACCATGAAGAAAGGCGTGTAACCTGTAGACCTGTTAGGGGTAGTATTGATGCTCTAGATCACAGATGGTAACTCTTCCACCCAACAACCCGGCGTCCGTTGTAAAGGGACCATAAGCCGGGGTTTTAGACCTTTCAGGATTTCCTAATTGGCTCTTTCAGCTTGACCATTGGATTGGGGTGAGCTACTGATGAAACATCAAGCCGGATATGTTCCCGTTGACAGAATTCTTCCATAGCTCCTTGGGACAGGTAAGTGCCATTATCGGCGATAATGTTGTGCGGAAGCCAAAACGAAATATCACTTTCTTCATGAATTGAACCGTCGTGGCCGCATCACACTTACTAACCGGATCTGCCTCAATCCACTTTGTGAATTTGTCCATTGCCACCAAAAGGTGTGTCTTTTTATCTTTGGATATTTTGAAAGGTCCAACCATATCAAGCCCCCAAACTGCAAACGGCCAAGTAATTGGAATCATCCGTAATTCCTGAGCCGGCACGTGCGCCCGTCGTGCGAATTTTTTACACCCATCGGATCTACTGACTAGATCCTCCGCATCAGCGTGAGCCGTTAGCCAGTAAAAACCATGACGGAAAGCTTTGGCCACAAGAGACTTTGAACCGGCATGATGGCCACAATCTCCTTCGTGGATCTCACAGAGAATTTCTTGACCTTCTTCGGGAGAGACACAACATTGAAACGCTCCGGTGACACTGCGATGATACAACTCACCATTGGAAATTGTCATTGACTTAGACCACCGGGTTATCTGTCTAGCCAAGGTCTTATCCTCCGGCACCTCGCCCCGGGTCATATAAGCCAAATACGGCACTGTCAAATCTAGAATGACATGAAGAACCTCCACCAATTGTGCTTCCGGGTCTGGAACAGCTGAATCTTCCTCTGTAGGTAACTTGACAGAAGGGTTGTGCAGAACATCTAACAAAGTGTTAGGCGGCACCGGCTTACGCTGAGATCCCAACCGGCTTAAAGCATCACCTGCTTTGTTCTTTCTGCAGTCAATGTGCTCCACTTGATAACCCTTGAAGTTTCCAGCAACAGCGTCAACCTCACGGTGATAAGCCGCCATGAGAGGATCCTTGGAGTCCCACTTGCCTGATACTTGCTGAGCCACCAAATCTGAGTTGCCAAGGCACCTCACCCGGCTTAAACTCATTTCTTTAGCCATTCGAAGACCATGGAGTAAGGCCTCATACTCAGCTACGTTGTTAGTACAAGGAAACATCAACCGCAACACATAACAAAATTTGTCACCTCGAGGGAAAGTTAAAACAACTCCAGCCCCCGGGCCTTCCAATTGCTTGGACCCATCAAAATGAATCGTCCAATATGTGTTGTGTAGCTTCTCTTCAGGTATCTGCAACTCCGTCCAATCGTTAATGAAGTCCACCAATGCTTCAGATTTGATGGCAGTATGTGGCACATATTTTAAACCATGAGACCCAAGTTCAATGGCCCACTTGGTGACTCGTCCTGTGGCTTCTCTATTTTGAATAATATCTCCTAAAGGAGCAGAGCTAACCACAGTGATAGGATGACTCTGAAAATAGTGCTTAAGCATCCGGCTCGCCATGAGCACCCCATAAACAAGTTTCTGCCAATGTGGATATCTCTGTTTGCACTTAATGAGCACCTCACTGATGTAGTAAACCGACCGTTGAATCGGATATTCCTTGCCAGCCTCTTTGCGCTCTACAACGATGGCCACACTAACAACATGTGTTTTAGCAACCACGTATAACAATAGTGGCTCCTTATCAACAGGAGCAGCAAGAACCGGCGGCTCAGCGAGCTGTCTTTTCAGATCTCTGAAGGCAGAGTTAGCAACACCACTCCACACAAAATCATCTGTCTTCTTCATCATTTGATATAACGGCATAGCCTTCTCACCTAACCGGCTTATGAACTGGCTTAAAGACGCAACACGACCCGCCAGTCGTTGAACGTCATTGATGCACACCGGCTTAGCCAAAGACGTGATCGCCTTGATTTTCTCTGGGTTAGCCTCAATGCCTCTGTTAGAAACCAAAAAACCCAAAAGTTTACCCGCCGGTACACCAAAAAACGCACTTGGCCGGGTTAAGCATCATCTTGTAGACCCGAAGATTATCAAAAGTTTCCTTCAGATCTTCTATCAAGGTCTCCTTCTCTCTGGATTTCACCACTATATCATCCACATGAGCATGAATGTTGCGCCCAATCTGATCGTGAAGACAGTTCTGTACACAGCGCTGATAAGTTGCCTAGGCACTCTTAAGCCCAAAAGGCATGGACACATAGCAGAAGGCTCCAAACGGAGTAATAAAAGCCGTCTTCTCTTGGTCCTTAACTGCCATCTTGATCTGATTATAACCAGAATAAGCATCCAAAAATCTCAAATGCTCACAACCCGCCGTAGCATCAATGATTTGATCAATACGAGGGAGAGCGAAAGGATCATCCGGACAAGCTTTGTTTAAGTCTGTATAATCCACACACATGCGCTAGGTGCGGTTCTTTTTTAGTACAAGCACCGGGTTAGCCAACCACTCTGGGTGAAAAACTTCAACAATAAACCCGGCCGCCAAGAGCCGGGCCACCTCCTCACCAATAGCTTTAAGCCTCTCTTCATTAAACCGTCGAAGAAACTGCCTGACCATCTTAAATTTTGGATCAATATTAAGAGTGTGCTCATCGAGTTCTCTCGATACACCTGACATGTCAGAAGTTTCCATGCAAAGATGTCCCGGTTCTCACGGATGAACTCGATGAGTGCGCCTTCCTATTTGGGATCCAAATTGGCACTAATAATAAATTGTTTGCACGAGTCACCAGGAACAAAATCAATCATCTTGGTATCATTAGTTGACTTAAACTTCAGCACCGGCTCATGTTCTGTAGTTGGCTTCTTCAAAGATGTCATGTCTGCCGGGTCAACATTGTCTTTGTAGAACTTTAACTCCTCCGTCGTGCAAACATATTCTGCATAAGTAGCATCGCCTTCCTCACACTCTAAGGCTATCATCTGACTTCCATGTACTGTGATAGTACCTTTATAACCTAGCATCTTGAGCGGCAGATAAACATAACACGGTCGTGTAATGAATTTTGCATAAGCCGGTCATCCAAACAGGGCGTGATATGGGCTCTTGATTTTGACCACCTCAAAGGTTAATTTCTCAGCCCTAGAATCATGCTCATCTCCAAAAGCTACCTCCAGCTCAATCTTACCCACTGGATATGCCGACTTACCAGGCACCACTCCATGAAAAACAGTGTTGGACGTCTTAAGACTTTTGTCAGTCAGCCCCATGAGACGGAACGTCTCATAATAGAGGATGTTGATGCTACTGCCTCCGTCCATGAGTACTTTCGTGAATTTATATCCACCAACCTGAGGTGCCACCACCAAAGCCACACGACCCGGATTGTCAACCCGGGGAGGGTGATCCTCCCTACTCCACAGAATAGGTTGCTCAGACCATCTCAAATAACGAGGAACAACAGCATTGATCGATCTCTTATGAAGTTTCTGGTCCCTTTTGCAAAAACTGGTGGTGAACACATGATACTGACCACTACTTAGCTGCTTTGGGTTACTCTGAAACCCGGATTACTGCTGCTGCTGACCTTCTTGGCCAGATTGCTAATTATAACCACCTTGATTACCTTGAGGGCCCTGGCCATGAAAACCGCCACCGCCTGAATTGCCACCCGGGCCATGAAAACCGCCACCGCCTGAGCCGCCGCCAGGTCCATGATTACCGTCGAACATGTTAGAATTCTTGAAAGCCTTCATGATCGTACAGTCTTTCCATAGATGGGTGGCCGACTTCTCCCGGCTGCCGTGTCTGGGACATGGTTCATTTAGCAGCTGCTCGAGGGTGGGACCTGACCCGCCTGACCGAGGAGGTGGCCTCCCCTTACACCGTTGATTGTTGCCTTGTGCATTTGCCACAAACTCCGAGCTGCCGTGAGCCTAACATTTGTTATTACCTCCTTGATTTGCCGGGTTATGCTGAAGGACCTTAGCGTTGCCGTTCTTCTTTCCCTTCCATGTCTTCTCTTCATCAGACGCAGGATCCTTGGTACATCTGAATCGGCATATTTGACTAGAGCCGCCATCAGCTGGCCCATGTCATTACAATCGCGCTTGAGCCGCCCTAGCTTCTGTTTCAGAGGTTCAAAACGGCAATTTTTCTCCAACATTAAGACCGCAGAGCCGGCATCCATTTTATCAGATGAATGTATTATTTCCTTCACCCGGCACACCCAATGGGTCATGGACTCACCTTCTTCTTGCTTGCAATTAGTCAAGTACACAATCGACATGGGCTGCTTGCATGTATCTTTGAAGTTCTGAATAAACCGGGCCTTTAACTCGGCCCAGGAACCAATGGAATTAGGGGGCAGTCCCTTTAACCAAGTGCAGGCCGTTCCATCCAGCATCATAGTGAAGTACTTAGCCATTGCTGCGTCACTGACCTCCAGCAATTCCATGGCCATCTCATAACTTTCAATCCATGCCCCAGGCTGTAAGTCGGCTGTGTAATTAGGCACCTTCTGAGGCCCCTTGAAATCCTTTGGCAAACGCTCATTACGCAGAGCCGGCACCAAGCAAGGGACACCTCCTATCCTTGTGGCCACACCTGCTTCAATAGAGGTCGTCAGATAAACCGGAAAAGCTTGGTGAGCCGCCTGCTCAGCTTCCTATTGAACCGCCCGCTAGCCTCTTGGCGGATCCTATCCTGGTCGACCAAGTTAAGAGCTCCATCACGCGTCAGGTCATGCCCGCGTGGCTGGTTACGATGCTGGGCGTTGCTTGATACGGCTGCTGAATCCATATGCCTGCTATAGCTCGGGCTCCGGCTTGGGAGAGGGGTTGAATGAATCATGTCTCGACTATAAGAGTATGCCTCCTGTTGTGCCAGAGCCGTCTGAAGAAGTTCTCTGACCCTTCGTGTTTCGATCGCCGTCGGAGAGTCGCCCTCCAATGGGAGAGCCGCCAAACATACCGAGGCAGCGATCAGATTCTCCAAATGGTTAGAAAAATGACCCGATGGTGTTAGTGTATAACGAGGCGGAGCAGTATTCACACGAGGGGATTCCATAGCCTGTGGCTGAACCGGCGCCCCAGCCCCGGGTGTTGCAATCCGGTTCACCTCTGGCGGGTTACTGGGACCTGCCCTGGGTGTGTGGAAAAGGTTCCTAGGATCGTAAGTCAAAGGCAGACGTGATTGAGTCTTCTGATGCCTTCTCCTCATGACCTCGTTTGATGCATTCAGATCTATCATGAGCCGAAAAGCCTCTGACTGAAGTTGCTGAGCCCAAGCATCCAAAGCCGCCCGCTCTACAGCCATCCTGACGTCCTCCACCGCCAAGTTTTCCTAGGCCTGTGCTACTGATGACCCACAAGTATAGGGGATCTATCGTAGTCCTTTCAATAAGTAAGAGTGTCGAACCCAACGAGGAGCAGAAGGAAATGATAAGCGGTTTTCAGCAAGGTATTCTCTGCAAGTACTGAAATAAGTGGTAACAGATAGTTTGTGATAGGATAAGTTGTAATGAGCAACAAGTAACAAAAGTAAATAAAATGCAGCAAGGTGGCCCAATCCTTTTGTAGCAAAGGACAAGCCGGAACAAACTCTTATAATAGGAAAAGCGCTCCCGAGGACACATGGGAATATCGTCAAGCTAGTTTTCATCATGTTCATATGATTCGTGTTCGATACTTTGATAATTTGATATGTGGGTGGACCGGTGCTTGGGTGCTGTTCTTACTTGAACAAGCATCCCACTTATGATTAACCTCTATTGCAAGCATCCGCAACTACAGCAAAAGTATTAAGGTAAACCTAACCATAGCATGAAACATGTGGATCCAAATCAGCCCCTTACGAAGCAACACATAAACTAGGGTTTAAGCTTCTGTCACTCTAGCAACCCATCATCTACTTATTACTTCCCAATGCCTTCCTCTAGGCCCAAATAATGGTGAAGTGTTATGTAGTCGACGTCCACATAACACCACTAGAGGCTAGACAACAAACATCTTATCAAAATATCAAACGAATACCAAATTCACATGACTACTCATAGCAAGACTTCTCCCTTGTCATCAGGAACGAACGTAATTACTCACAAAGCATATTCATGTTCATAATCAGAGGGGTAATAATATGCATATAGGATCTGAACATATGATCTTCCACCAAATAAACCAACTAGCATCAACTACAAGGAGTAATCAACACTACTAGCAACCTACTAGCACCAATCCCGGACTTTGAGACAAGAATTGGATACAAGAGATGAACTAGGGTTTGGAGATGAGATGGTGCTGGTGAAGATGTTGATGGAGATTGCCCTCTCCCGATGAGAGGAGCGTTGGTGATGACGATGGTGATGATTTCCCCCTCCCAGAGGGAAGTTTCCCCAGCAGAACAGCTCTGCCGGAGCTCTAGATTGGATCCGCCAAGGTTCCGCCTTGTGGCGGCGGAGTCTTGTCCCGAAAAGTTCCTTCTTATTTTTTTCTCATTGAAAGACCTCATATAGGAGAAGATGGGCATCGGAGAGCCACCAGGGGGCCCATGAGGTAGGGGCGCGCCCCCCACCCTCGTGAGCAGGGTGTGGGCGCCCTGGCCTTCATCTTTTGCATGGATTTTTCTTTATTTCTTTTAAGACGTTCCGTGGAGTTTCAGGACTTCTGGAGTTGCGCAGAATAGGTCTCTAGTATTTGCTCCTTTCCAGACCAGAATTCTAGCTGCCGGCATTCTCCCTCCTTATGTAAACCTTGTAAAATAAGAGAGAATAGCCATAAGTATTGTGACATAAAGTGAAATAACAGTCCATAATGCGATAAATATCGATATAAAAGCATGATGCAGAATGGACGTATCAGTTACCTCCTCACATAATCGTGCCACCTCTTCATCATGCTGAGCCTGATCCGCTGGTTCAACCATGGCAGTCAACAGGGCCGTCATCCTATCCATGAGATCCATCAGCACCTGAGCCGGTGGGCGCGTGGGGCCTCCTGACCCGGCTGCTGCTGCCACAGCCGTAGAGTTTTGAGCGGGCTGCGTGCCAGTCATGAAGATCCCCGCTCTTCTCGGTGGCTCGAAGGGGTCCGGAATACTGCTGCCATTGGAATAGCCCCCAAGCCCACCATCTTGCAGTTGATACAACTAATCTGTCTCACCCGTGGATGACTCGCCATCAGACTGGACGACTGTCTCACCACCAGACATAGATCCTTCAGAAAACTCCCCTCCATGGATGCATCCCACGAAGGCACGCTTCATAGCCGACTGAGCCCGGGCGGGTCTTGCGCGCTGAGCTGTCTCGATGATGTCGGTGCAGATGTCCAACTCAGGACCCGGCTCGCCGATCCGGCCGATGAAGAAGTGGATCCCGCCGAAGAGGACCCGTTACCCGTACTCAATTGAGTCGGCGTCGGGGCCCCAGCCTGCGTCGTTGATGTAGAGCTTGCCGCGACGACTCTTGGTCATCCGGGCCACAACGTATCCCTTGAGCCCTTCGAAGTTGCCCTTCAAGAACTCAAATCCACCGTGCGCTGGCCCCATGGTGGGCGCTAATTGTCGTGGAATTGTCACGGCAGATGTCCTAGTGAAAGGACTTAGTCGTGGAGCCATCGCAACTAGGAAGCTTAAAGGGGTTAATCGGGACAAAGGACATGAAAGGTTTATAGTGGTTCAGCCCCTTGCGGTGAAGGTAAAGCCTAGTCTAGTTGATGTGGTATTGCTAGGCTTCGATGACCAAGGAGCGAATACGCTAGATTGGCTCTCGATTTGTTGTTTCTTGCCCTAAGCCGCCATTGGGTCGCCCCCTTATATACACGGGTTGACGCCCTGCGGCCTACAGAGTCCCGGTCGGCTCATACAACGTGTCCGGCTCGGTGACATCTCTTAAATGCCTTACTTTACAATTCTTATTCATACATGGTGGTTCATACTTATGGGCCTTAAGCCGCCTCTAGGCTTGGGCCTATTATAAGCCTTATTGTAAACCGTCACCTTGTATACTCTTCGGGCTTTATTTAAGTAACCCGCCATTGTGGTTGACCCGGCCCCTCCTGGGCGGGTCATATCTGGTAGTCATATCCCCAACACATTCCATGCCTCACAGAGTAAACATTGAGTGTTCACATCTGAACCAATTCCGTCGGGTCTCCCCAATTAAAGAACGAACCTGACGGTGCCTTTGTGGGCTGAACGCCCGTGCCTATCCGTCTGGTCGAGTCGACGGAATCATTCGGAACACAAACACACGGGAGCGTGACTCTATATTATACGGCACCATGCCTTTTAGCGCTTCACACCGGTGCATGTGACCCATAACACTGCCATGAACGTCCACGCCATCGTCAGTGCACAAGTCATGTCGCTACCTGGTACAGAACCGTGGATGTATACACTTCACGCCCATGCTACTAATAAAAGAAGCGCGATGCAACTCAACACGGAAAAGGAACTTACGCTTTTAAACACACGACTGTCCAATCGGCCATCCCATCCCTCACAAAGTAAACAGTTAGCATTAACATCTTGTAACACCCCGGATGTAACTTGCCATATTTGTAACTCCGACTCTTGCCATTTTTGGCTTTAAGTAATGAGATTCCCTTCGTGGTTGGGTTTTGTCTTTCGTTTTGCATTTTGTTCATGTCATGCATTTCATATCATGTCATCATGTGCATCGCATTTGCATTCGTGTTCGTCTCATGCATCCGAGCTTTTTCCCCGTTGTCCGTTTCATAATCCGACACTCCCACATGCACCGGCGCACCCCTCTTGTCTCATTTCGTGAGCGGGAGTTAAACGTTCTCGGAATGGGTCGAGATTTGTTAAGTGGCCTTGGTACACCACCGGTAGACCGCCTGTCAAATTTCGTTCCATTTGGAGGTTGTTTGATTCCCCAATGGTTAACCGGGTAACCGCAAAAGCCTCTTTGGGTTGCAGCCCAACACCCCTCCAAAACAGCTCAATAACCCATCTAAACCATCTCCATGTCCTCCGTCGTCGGCTCACGATCGTGTGGGCGAAAACCGCACCTCATATGGACACTCCTATCTCCATCTACCTATTAATATGCATTCCACTTCAAAAATCACGCGGAAGAAACCCTAGCACCTCTTCCCTCGCGCCGCCAGACATTTCTTCCCCACCGACGGACGTGTCCGCCGCCTCCGCCGCCGCCACGTGTCAGCCTGTGATACGCCACGCCGCCCGCGCCCACATCCCCGTGCCCCTGCGCGCCGGCCCACCGGGGCCCTCCCCGGCCCGCGCCCCGCCGCCGCCACGACCCGGGCGCCCGAGCACCCCGCCGCCACGTCTTCTCCACCGCACCGCCCCGCATCTTCACCGCGCCGCTGCCCAACTCCGCCTTGCCGCCGGCGCGTCGCATCGCCACCGGGATCCGGCCGGCCCCTCCCCGCGAAGGCTCCGGTCATCTTCCCCCTCTCCTCCGGCGAGATTCTGACGAACCTCAATCCGCGTGCGAACCCTATATCCAGATCTGAGAGGTGATATTTTCATCTAAGTCCTTTTCACTGTAATTTTTTATGCCTCCTTTGACATGTCAAATCTCGGCGACCGTGGCTCCAAATCATGCATATGATATGTCAAATTGTTCGTCTCGTTGAGCTCTTCAAGTTAGAAGCATTTCCATGCATGTTACTGTCCATTATGATGCCATTTTCATTGATGCAAGAGTGCTATAAAATGTTAACTGCTGGTACTTATCAGATCATGGTGATTTGTCATTTTTGTTGCATTTGATGTGTGCATCATATGAGCATGAGGTCTACATGAGTTCTGAACTAACACATGCCATCTTTACAGAGGTGAAAGCCTTGTATTTTTGTGATCTATGTGGTGACTAGCACAAGCATGCAAACCAGGCTCCGTGATGTTGCTGTTTTCAGGGACTTCAAATTTTGCCAAGTCTTTTCCCTGCTGTTATTTTGATGCCATGTAAACTTGATGCTACATTGAGATCCATGCTTATTTTGGGATACATAAGTAAGGATGTTTTGAACATGTGGTTATTCTCTATCCATTCATGCCCTGGTTGGAATTATAGAGTGCTCTAGCATGTCATTTTATTGCTCTACTTTTGCTATAAAATGTTCCTGGCAGAATGTTAACATGTTAATCAATATTGCCATGTGTTTTGCTAGTGATCCATGCATCCTATTAACTTGCTCTTTCCATGGTTAGCTTCATTAACATGTCATCTTACTATTGGTATGCTTGTTTTGTCATGAAATTTTGTGGTGAGTGGCATGATCTCACAAAGTTGCTATCATAAATTTGTTTATGCCATGCTCTGTTAATAAAACTTGTTATGTTTACATGGGTGCCATCATATCTTCAGTGCCTTTTTGGCTCATGTTCAGTAAGGGACTTTTGTTCTAGGCTTACAGTAGAATCTTGCCATGCTTTTGTTTGCTATGATGTGTTCCTGTAGCATGTTGTTTTCTAGCTCTAAATAGTGCTTCCTGAAGTTGTTTTTGACATGTTAGTATTTTCACCAAGGCTGTGAAGCTCATATCTTTTACACTTTTGCCATGATTTTTCGAACCTGTTCTTGAGTGATTTAGCTGTAGCTCATTGTTCATGTTTTCTCAATAATCTCTTGTACATCACTACCATATGCTTTGTTGCTATGCTGGAGTGCAATAGCTTAGTTTCTTGTTGCATTCGAAGGGCTATCATGCTGTTAATCACAGTTTTGCACCATTCTTCTTTTGCTTGCCATTTGCAAACCATGCATCCGTTTCTGGTGATCTTTATATCGATTTCAACTGAAATCATCTCATCTTTCCAGTGGCATACTTGGTTTTCCAAGTTGATGCCTTGATCATTCTTTCCCTTTCAGAGCACGCATATGCATTGCATATCATATCTTGCATATCATGCCATGTCTTGCATCATGTTGATTGTGCATTGCACCGTGATTGATTGGTGTTCCTTTGCTTGTGTTCTTTCTTTGGGTAGAGCCGGGATACGAGTACGTGAACAAGGAACCTGTTGAGTACGCTAACGAGGATCAAGCTTTCGACAACTCTGAGAACTTTGCAGGCAAGATGACCATACCCTCGAAATCACTTCTATATTTGCTTACTAGTTGTTTGCTCTATCATTATGTTGCGCTACCTACCACTTGTTATATCATGCCTCCCATGTTGCCATGTCAAGCCTCTAACCCACCTTCCTAGCAAACCGTTGTTTGGCTATGTTACCCTTTTGCTCAGCCCCTCTTATAGCGTTGCTAGTTGCAGGTGAAGTTGAAGTTTGTTCCATGTTGGAACATGGTTATGTTGGGATATCACAATATATCTTATTTACTTTAATGCATCTATATACTTGGTAAAGGGTGGAAGGCTCGGCCTTTTGCCTGGTGTTTTGTTCCACTCTTGCCACCCTAGTTTCCTTCATACCGGTATTATGTTCCTTGATTTTGCGTTCCTTACACGGTTGAGTGTTATGGGAACCCCTTGACAGTTTGCTTTGAAAAAAACTCCTCTAGTAAGGCCCAACCTTGTTTTTAACATTTTCCACCTAAGCCTTTTCCCTTGGGTTTCGCGGACTCAAGGGTCATCTTTATTTCAAACCCCCAGGCCAGTTCTCCTCTGAGTGTTGGTCCAAACTGTCAACCGCCAGTGGCCACCAGGGGCAACTCTGGGCTGTCCTACTAGAAGTTTGGACAATCCGGTGTGCCTTGAGAACGAGATATGTGTAGCTCCTATCGGGATTTGTTGGCACAGTCGGGCGGCTTTGCTGGTCTTGTTTTACCATTGTCAAAATGTCTTGTAACTGGGATTCCGAGACTGATCGGGTCTTTCCAGGAGAAGGAATATCCTTCATTGACCGTGAGAGCTTGTGATGGGCTAAGTTGGGACACGCCTGCAGGGTATAAACTTTCGAGAGCCGTGCCTGTGGTTATGTGGAAGATGGGAATTTCTTAATATCTGGTTGTAGAAAACTTGACACTTCACTTAGTAAAAATGAATCAACCGCGTGTGTAGCTGTGATGGTCTCTTTTCGGCGGAGTCTGGGAAGTGAACACAGTATTGTGTTATGCTTGAACGTAAGTAGCTTCAGGATCACTTCTTGATAACTTCTAGCTTCTCGACCGTGCGTTGCTTCTCTTCTCGCTCTCAACTGCGTATGTTAGCCACCATATATGCTTAGTGCATTGTTGCAGCTCCACCTCACTACCTTCTCCTACCCATAATCTTAAATAGTCTTGATCTCACGGGTGTGAGATTGATGAGTCCTCGTGACTCACGGATACTTCCAAACAGTTGCAGGTGCCGAGGATACCAGTGCAGGTGATGCTACCAAACTCAAGTGGGAGTTCGATGAGGATCTGGGTTGTTGCCATGTTTCGTTTCCTGATGATCAGTAGTGGAGCCCAGTTGGGACGATGGGGGGTCTAGCATTTGGGGTTGTCTTCCTTTATTTTGGCCGTAGTCAGTCTTTGAGTGTATTTGTTTGATGTATGAACTATTTATGTATTGTGTGAAGTGGCGATTGTAAGCCAACTCTTTATCCCTTTCTTATTCAATACATGGGATTGTGTGAAGATTACCCCTCTTCCGACAAAACTACCATGCGGCTATGCCTCTAAGTCGTGCCCCGACAGTGGGAGATATAGCCGCATTGTGGGTGTTACAAGTTGGTAATCAGAGCCATCCCCGACTTAGGATCCCCCTGCTTGATCGAATCGCTAACGTTGTTGAGTCTAGAACAAAATGTTTTGAGTCTTAGGATTATATATATCGGAGAGTAGAACTCTTTTTACTCCTTAGTCCCTTCGTCGCTCTGGTGAGGCCTCCTGACGTAGAAGTTTTGACTTCCCTCTCCTCAAATTTCACGATTTTTTTAGGATCATGCGGGTATCTTGGAGTCGTTCTGATAGTCTTGTGACGAGAACATTGTTCTTGGTGCCTCCTGACATTTAGGGGTTGTGGCAGTGTCCCGGGGAGTTGAGCTCCAAGGTGTTGTTGTCACAATTTTATTGTTGTAGTTCTGGAATACCAGAGATCGCCGGCATCGAAAATCTCTTTTATGCAGTTGTTGGTGAGATAACCTCGACGCCACCCAGTACTGGGGCAGGAGTTCGGGAGTATTGCCATGACTCGTATAACAGATGTTTTTCGAATGTTGAGGTACATGATTTCCGAAGGTTTCTTGGTTATGTGTTGAAGGATGGATACAGCCAGATGTTGGAATTGTTAGTTTGGGTGAGATATTATGCTTCCCCTATATCCCCAACACCTAATTGCATAACCAGAAAGATTCGGGAGTTTTATAGGTGGGAATTCAAGTAGCTCTAGTATTTCTTCCCGTAGATATTTGGTTTGTGATTGGGTAATCCTTACCACTTATTTGTTCATATCCATACCATGTTGCTTTGTTCATCTACCTTTATCTAAGTGGCTTCTCAACTTAATGGACGTGTGATGATTTACTTTGGAATTCATTCGTTCATCCTTGTTCAAATGTTTATTGTGAAGACTACATGTTGCAATTTCGATCCATTGATTTAGCTTGTCTATCTGTCTTTCAAGATTCTAACGGATGTCACCCTCTTCAGGATGGCTCCTCCAACGCGTCAGAATCCAGACCGCAATGATGGGGATCAATCGAACCCTCCGCCACCACCTCCACCTCCGGAGGCATGGCAAGCCACCAATGCCAACACTCAGATGCTTTTGCAAATCTTGCAAGAGCGCAACCAAGGTCAAGGCAGCCAAGGAAATCAAGGACAAGGCAACAATCAACCTCAATTTGCTACCATCAACCAGTTCCTCGCAAACCAGCCGAAGTCTTTCAGCAAATGTGTCAAGGCCACAAACATCGACGATTGGCTCATAGACATCTGCAAGCATTTTGAATGTACCAATGTCAGGTCTAAGGACTTTGTCAAGTTTGCTTCGTTTCAACTCAAGGACCAAGCTGCTGAGTGGTTTCAACAATACAGAGATTCCAGAGGAGGTCGTGTGATTACCTGGGATGGTTTCCGTCGAGACTTCAAAGCTCATCACATCCCACCAAGTGTTGCTGAGAGCAAGCGTGAGGAGTTCCGCAATCTCAAGCAAGGCAGCATGTCCGTGTATCAATACAATATCCAGTTTCAGAAACTTGCTCGCTTCGCTAAACAAGACATTCCTGATGAAAAGAGTATGATCTATCAATTCAGAGGTGGCCTCAGAGAAGATCTGCAGTTAGCTCTCATGCTTCTTGAGCCAACTAAGTTCGATAAATTCTATAACATGGCACTAAAGCAAGAAGCTGCTCAGCTCAAGTGTGAGGCTTCTAAGAAGAGAGTCAGGGATGCAGTTCAATCTTGTTCCTCATCACAACTGGCAGCTAAGCAACAGAAGTTCTGGTTGCCTCCTCCTCCGTTTCGCCAGCCCTACCAGCAGAAGAGCAAATGTGGCAATGGATCTTACCACCCACCCAACCCGGGCTATCAGAACAAAGCTCAGTCTCAAACTCCAAGGTCAAGTGCTCCATATCATCGTCCGCTCTCAGAGGTTACTTGCAACAAGTGTCAGCAGAAAGGGCACTATGCAAACAAGTGAAGGAAATATGCCCTAGAGGCAATGATAAAGTTATTATTTATTTCCTTATATCATGATAAATGTTTATTATTCATGCTAGAATTGTATTAACCGGAAACATAATACTTCTGTGAGTACATAGACAAACAAAGTGTCACTAGTATGCCTCTACTTGACTAGCTCGTTAATCGAAGATGGTTATGTTTCCTAAACCATAAACAAAAGAGTTGTTATTTGATTAACGGGATCACATCATTAGGAGAATGATGTGATTGACATGACCCATTCCATTAGCTTAGCACCCGATTGTTTAGTATGTTGCTATTGCTTTCTTCTTGACTTATACATGTTCCTATGACTATGAGATTATGCAACTCCCGTTTGCCGGAGGAACTCTTTGTGTGCTACCAAACGTCACAACGTAACTGGGTGATTATAAAAGAGCTCTACAGGTGTCTCCAAAGGTACATGTTGGGTTGGCGTATTTCGAGATTAGGATTTGTCACTCCGATTGTCGGAGAGGTATCTCTGGGCCCTCTCGGTAATGCACATCACATAAGCCTTGCAAGCATTGCAACTAATGAGTTAGTTGTGAGATGATGTATTACGGAACGAGTAAAGAGACTTACCGGTAACGAGATTGAACTAGGTATTAAGATACCGACGATCGAATCTCGGGCAAGTAACATACCGATGACAAAGGGAACAACGTATGTTGTTATGCGGTCTGACCGATAAAGATCTTCGTAGAATATGTAGGAGCCAATATGGGCATCCAGGTCCCGCTATTGGTTATTGACCGGAGACGTGTCTCGGTCATGTCTACATTATTCTCGAACCGTAGGGTCCGCACGCTTAAGGTTTCGATGACAGTTATATTATGAGTTTATGAGTTTTGATGTACCGAAGGAGTTCGGAGTCCCGGATGAGATCGGGGACATGACGAGGAGTCTCGAAATGGTCGAGACGTAAAGATCGATATATTGGACGACTATATTTGGACATCGGAAAGGTTCCGAGTGATTCAGATATTTTTCGGAGTACTGGGTAGTTACGGGAGAAGCAATGGGCCTTGATGGGCTTTAGTGGGAAGAGGAAAAAGGGCCAAGGGGCTGCTGCGCCCCCCCCCCCTCCCCTCTAGTCCGAATTGGACTAGGGAAAAGGGGGCCGGCCACCTTTCCTTCTCCTCTACTTCCTTCTCCCTTCCTCCCCTCTTGGTGGACTCCTGCTAGGACTTGGAGTCCTAGTAGGACTCCACATCCTGGCCGCACCAATTGCCTTGGCCGGCCTCCTCCTCCTCCTCCATCCTTTATATACTGAGGCAAGGGGCACCCCATGAACACAAGTTGATCTTCGTGATCGTTCCTTAGCCGTGTGCGGTGCCCCCCTCCACCATATTCCACCTCGGTCATATTGTAGCGGTGCTTGGGCGAAGCCCTGCGACGATAGAACATCAAGATCGTCACCACACCGTCATGCTGACGGAACTCCTCCCCGACGCTTTGCTGGATCGGAGCCCGGGGATCGTCATCGAGATGAACGTGTGCCAAGAACTCGGAGGTGCCGGAGTAACGGTGCTTGGATCAGTCGGATCGTGAAGACGTACGACTACATCAACCGCGTTGTCACAATGCTTCCGCTGTCGGTCTACAAGGGTACGTAGATCACACTCTTCCCCCTCATTGCTATGCATCACCACGATCTTGCGTGTGCGTAGGAAATTTTTTGAAATTACTATGTTCCCCAACAGTGGCATCCGAGCCTAGGTTTTATGTGTTGATGTTTTTGCACGAGTAGAACACAAGTGAGTTGTGGGCGATATAAGTCATACTGCTTACCAGCATGTCATACTTTGGTTCGGCGGTATTGTTGGACGAAGCGGCCCAGACCAACATTACGTGTACGCTTACGCGAGACCGGTTCTCCCGACGTGCTCTGCGCATAGGTGGCTTGCGGGTGACAGTTTCTCCAACTTTAGTTGAACCAAGTGTGGCTACGCCCGGTCCTTGCGAAGGTTAAAACAGCACCAACTTGACAAACTATCATTGTGGTTTTGATGCGTAGGTAAGATTGGTTCTTGCTTAAGCCCGTAGCAGCCACGTAAAACTTGCAACAACAAAGTAGAGGACGTCTAACTTGTTTTTGCAGGGCATGTTGTGATGTGATATGGTCAAGACATGATGCTAAATTTTTATTGTATGAGATGATCATGTTTTGTAACCGAGTTATCGGCAACTGGCAGGAGCCATATGGTTGTCGCTTTATTGTATGCAATGCAATCGCGCTGTAATGCTTTACTTTATCACTAAGCGGTAGCGATAGTCATGGAAGCACAAGCTTGGCGAGACGACAACGATGCTACGATGGAGATCAAGGTGTCGCGCCGGTGATGATGGTGATCATGATGGTGCTTCGGAGATGGAGATAACAAGCACAAGATGATGGCCATATCATATCACTTATATTGATTGCATGTGATGTTTATCTTTTATGCATCTTATCTTGCTTAGATTGACGGTAGCATTATAAGATGATCTCTCACAAATTATCAAGAAGTGTTCTCCCTGAGTATGCACCATTGCGAAAGTTCTTCGTGCTGAGACACCACATGATGATCGAGTGTGATAGGCTCTATGTTCAAATACAACGGGTGCAAAACAGTTGCACACGCGGAATACTCAGGTTATACTTGACGAGCCAAGCATATACAGATATGGCCTCGGAACACGGAGACCAAAAGATCGAGCGTGAATCATATAGTAGATATGATCAACATAGTGATGTTCACCAATGAAACTACTCCATCTCACGTGATGATCGGACATGGTTTAGTTGATTTGGATCACGTAATCACTTAGAGGATTAGAGGGATGTCTATCTAAGTGGGAGTTCTTAAGTAATATGATTAATTGAACTTAAATTTATCATGAACTTAGTCCTGGTAGTATTTTGCAAATTATGTTGTAGATCAATAGCTCGCGTTGTTGCTTCCCTGTGTTTATTTTGATATGTTCCTAGAGAAAATTGTGTTGAAAGATGTTAGTAGCAATGATGCGGATTGGATCCGGGATCTGAGGTTTATCCTCATTGCTGCACAGAAGAATTATGTCCTTGATGCACCACTAGGTGACGGACCTATTGCAGGAGCAGATACAGACGTTATGAACGTTTGGCTAGCTCAATATGATGACTACTTGATAGTTTAGTGCACCATGCTTAATGGCTTAGAATCGGGACTTCAAAGACGTTTTGAACGTCATGGAGCATATGAGATGTTCCAGGAGTTGAAGTTAATATTTCAAGCAAATACCCGAGTTGAGAGATATGAAGTCTCCAACAAGTTCTATAGCTAAAAGATGGAGGAGAATCGCTCAACTAGTGAGCATGTGCCCAGATTGTCTGAGTACTACAATCGCTTGAATCAAGTGGGAGTTAATCTTCCAGATAAGATAGTGATTGACAGAATTCTCTAGTCACCATCACCAAGTTAGTAGAACTTCGTGATGAACTATGATATGCAAGGGATAACGGAAACGATTCCCAAGCTCTTCGTAATGCAGAAATTGACGAAGGTAGAAATCGAGAAAAACATCAAGTGTTGATGGTAGACAAGACCACTAGTTTCGAGAAAAGGGCAGAGGAAAGAAGGGGAACTTCAAGAAGAACAGCAAGCAAGTTGCTTCTCAAGTGAAGAAGCCCAAGTCTGATCCTAAGCCTGAGACTAAGTGTTTCTACTGCAAAGGGACTGGTCACTGGAAGCGGAACTACCCCAAGTGATTGGCAGATAAGAAGGATGGCAAAGTGAACATAAGTATATTTGATACACATATTATTGATGTGTACTTTACTAGTGTTTATAGCAACCCCTCAGTATTTGATACTAATTCAGTTGCTAAGATTAGTAACTTGAAACGGGAGTTGCAGAATAAACAGAGACTAGTTAAGGGTGAAGTGATGATGTGTGTTGGAAGTGGTTCCAAGATTGATATGATCATCATCGCACACTCCCTATACTTTCGGGATTAGTGTTGAACCTGAATAAGTGTTATTTGGTGTTTGCGTTAAGCATGAATATGATTTGATCATGTTTATTGTAATACGGTTATTCATTTAAGTAAGAGAATAAATTGTTGTTCTGTTTACATGAATAAAACCTTATATGGTTACACACCCAATGAAAATAGTTCGTTGGATCTCAATCGTAGTCATAATCATAATATTGAAACCAAAAGATGCAAAGTTAATAATGATAGTGCAACTTATTTGTAGCACTGCCGTTTAGGTCATATTGGTGTAAAGCGCATGAAGAAACTCCATGCTGATGGGATTTTGGAATCACTTAATTATGAATCACTTGATGCTTGCGAACCATGCCTCATGGGCAAGATGACTAAGACTCCGTTCTCCGGAGCGAGCAACTGACTTATTAGAAATAATACATACTGATGTATGCGGTCCGATGAGTGTTAAGGCTCATGGCAAGTATCGTTATTTTCTGAACTTCACAGATGATTTGAGCAGATATGGGTATATCTACTTGATGAAACATAAGTCTGAAACATTTGAAAAGTTCAAAGAATTTCAGAGTGAAGTGGAAAATCATCGTGACAAAGAAAATAAAGTTTCTACGATTTGATCGCGGAGACAAATATTTGAGTTACGAGTTTGTTCTTCAATTAAAACAATGTGGAATAGTTTCACAAACTCATGCCACATGGAACACCACAGCATAATGGTGTGTCCGAACGTCATAACCGTACTTTATTGGATATAGTGCAATCTATGATGTCTCTTACCGATCTACCACTATCATTTTGGGGTTATGCATTAGAGACAGCTGCACTCACGTTAAATAGGGCACCATCTAAATCCATTGAGACGACACCATATGAACTATGGTTTGGCAAGAAACCTAAGCTGTCGTTTCTTAAAGTTTGGGACTGCGATGCTTATGTGAAAAGGTTTCAACATGATAAGCTCGAACCCAAATCGGAGAAGTAGATCTTCATAGGATATCCAAAGGAAACTATTGGATACACCTTCTATCACAGATCCGAAGGCAAGACTTTTGTTGCTAAATTCGGAAACTTTCTAGAGAAGGAGTTTCTCTCGAAAGAAGTGAGTGGGAGGAAAGTAGAACTTGATGAGGTAACTGTACCTGCTCCCTTATTGGAAAGTAGTTCATCACAGAAATCTGTTCCTGTGACTACTACACCAATTAGTGAGGAAGCTAATGATGATGATCATGCAACTTCAGATCAAGTTACTACCGAATCTCGTAGGTAAACCAGAGTGAGATCCGCACCAGAGTAGTACAGTAATCCTGTTCTGGAAGTCATGTTACTAGACCATGACGAACTTGCGAACTATGAGAAGCGATGATGAGCCCAGATTCCGCGAAATGGTTTGAGGCCATAAAATCTGAGATATGATCCATGTATGAGAACAAAGTATGGACTTCGATGGATTTGTCCGATGATCGGCAAGCCATAGAAAATAAATGGATCTTCAAGAGGAAGACGGACGCTGATAGTAGTGTTACTATCTATAAAGCTAGAATTTTCGCAAAAGGTTTTCGACAAGTTCAAGGTGTTGACTATGATGAGATTTTCTCACTCGTATATATGCTTAAGTCTATCCGAATCATGTTAGCAATTGCCGCATTTTATGAAATCTGGCAAATGGATAAACAAAACTGCATTCCTTAATGGATTTCTTAAAGAAGAGTTGTATATGATGCAACCAGAAGGTTTTGTTAATCCTAAAGGTGTTAACAAAATATGCAAGCTCCAACGATCCATCTATGGACTGGTGCAAGCATCTCGGAGTTGGAATATACGCTTTGATAAGTTGATCAAAGCATATAGTTTTATACAGACTTACGGTGAAGCCTGTATTTACAAGAAAGTGAGTGGGAGCACTACAACATTTCTGATAAGTATATGTGAACAACATATTGTTGATCGGAAATAATGTATAATTTTCTGGAAAGCATAAAGGAATATTTGAAAGGAGTTTTTCAAAGAAAGACATCGGTAAGGCTGCTTACATATTGAGCATCAAGATCTATAGAGATAGATCAAGACGCTTGATAAGTTTTTCAATGAGTACATACCTTGACAAGATTTTGAAGTAGTTCAAAAATGGAACAGTCAAAGAAAGAGTTCCTGCCTGTGTTGCAAGGTGTGAAATTGAGTAAGACTCAAAGCCCGACCACAGCAGAAGATAGAAATAGAATGAAAGTCATTCCCTATGCCTCAGCCATAGGTTCTATAAAGTATGCCATGTTGTGTACCAGATCTATTGTATACCATACACTGTGTTAAGCAAGGGAGTACAATAGTGATCTAAGAGTAAATCACTGGACATCGGTCAAAATTATCCTTAGTGGAATAAGGAAATATTTCTCAATTATGGAGGTGACAAAAAGGTTCGTTGTAAAAAGTTACGTCGATGCAAGTTTTGACACAGATCTGGATGACTCTAAGTCTCGATCTAGATACATATTGAAAGTGGGAGCAATAAGCTAGAGTAGCTCCGTGCAGAGCATTGTTGACATAGAAATTCGCAAAATACTTATGGATCTAAATATGACAGACCCGTTGACTAAAATTATCTCACAAGCAAAACATGATCACACCTTAGTACTCTTTGGGTGTTAATCACATAGCGATGTGAACTAGATTACTGACTCTAGTAAACCCTTTGGGTGTTGATCACATATCGATGTGAACTATGGGTGTTAATCACATGGTGATGTGAACTATTGCTGTTAAATCACATGGCGATGTGAACTAGATTATTGACTCTAGTGCAAGTGGGAGACTGAAGGAAATATGCCCTAGAGGCAATGATAAAGTTATTATTTATTTCCTTATATCATGATAAATGTTTATTATTCATGCTAGAATTGTATTAACCGGAAACATAATACTTGTGTGAATACATAGACAAACAAAGTGTCACTAGTATGCCTCTACTTGACTAGCTCGTTAATCGAAGATGGTTATGTTTCCTAAACCATAAACAAATGAGTTGTTATTTGATTAACGGGATCACATCATTAGGAGAATGATGTGATTGACATGACCCATTCCATTAGCTTAGCACCCGATTGTTTAGTATGTTGCTATTGCTTTCTTCATGACTTATACATGTTCCTATGACTATGAGATTATGCAACTCCCGTTTGCCAGAGGAACTCTTTGTGTGCTACCAAACGTCACAACGTAACTGGGTGATTATAAAGGAGCTCTACAGGTGTCTCCAAAGGTACATGTTGGGTTGGCGTATTTCGAGATTAGGATTTGTCACTCCGATTGTCGGAGAGGTATCTCTGGGCCCTCTCGGTAATGCACATCACATAAGCCTTGCAAGCATTGTAACTAATGAGTTAGTTGTGAGATGATGTATTACGGAATGAGTAAAGAGACTTACCGGTAATGAGATTGAACTAGGTATTAAGATACCGACGATCGAATCTCGGGTAAGTAACATACCGATGACAAAGGGAACAACGTATGTTGTTATGCGGTCTGACCGATAAAGATCTTCGTAGAATATGTAGGAGCCAATATGGGCATCCAGGTCCCGCTATTGGTTATTGACCGGAGACGTGTCTCGGTCATGTCTACATTATTCTCGAACCGTAGGGTCCGCGCGCTTAAGGTTTCGATGACAGTTATATTATGAGTTTATGAGTTTTGATGTACCGAAGGAGTTCGGAGTCCCAGATGAGATCGGGGACATGACGAGGAGTCTCGAAATGGTCGAGACGTAAAGATCGATATATTGGACGACTATATTTGGACATCGGAAAGGTTCCGAGTGATTCGGGTATTTTTCGGAGTACCGGGTAGTTACGGGAGAAGCAATGGGCCTTCATGGGCTTTAGTGGGAAGAGGAAAAAGGGCCAAGGGGCTGCTGCGCCCCCCTCCCCTCTAGTCCGAACTGGACTAGGGAAAAGGGGGTCGGCCACCTTTCCTTCTCCTCTACTTCCTTCTCCCTTCCTCCCCTCTTGGTGGACTCCTACTAGGACTTGGAGTCCTAGTAGGACTCCACATCCTGGCCGCACCAATTGCCTTGGCCGGCCTCCTCCTCCTCCTCCATCCTTTATATACTGAGGCAAGGGGCACCCCATGAACACAAGTTGATCTTCCTGATCGTTCCTTAGCCGTGTGCGGTGCCTCCCTCCACCATATTCCACCTCAGTCATATTGTAGCGGTGCTTGGGCGAAGCCCTGCGACGATAGAACATCAAGATCATCACCACGCCGTTGTGCTGACGGAACTCCTCCCCGACGCTTTGCTGGATCGGAGCCCGGGGATCGTCATCGAGCTGAACGTGTGCCAAGAACTCGGAGGTGCCGGAGTAACGGTGCTTGGATCGGTCGGATCGTGAAGACGTACAACTACATCAACCGCGTTGTCACAACGCTTCCGCTGTCGGTCTACAAGGGTACGTAGATCACACTCTTCCCCTCGTTGCTATGCATCACCATGATCTTGCGTGTGCGTAGGATTTTTTTTGAAATTACTACGTTCCCCAACAACAAGTGCTTCAACCAAAGGTGTCGGGGATATACCCCGCGGTATGACCCGGCCGGAAGTATGACCCGGCCGGACTTGGCGGCTCACTAGAGACCCGGCGATATTTGGTGACTTACTGATGACCCCGACGCCGGGTCGGATGGATGACAAGACCCAAGGCCCAAAAAGTCGGTTCATGTGATGGTGGGCCGGCTTAAGAGAAAAGGTGTAAGGAATATTCTCCTACAAAGGAAGCAAGACTAGGACTCCACTTGTAATAGAGTAATCCTAATCCTAAAAGGACTAGTCATGTAAGCCGCCCCTTCAACACATATAAGGAGGGGCAGGGCACCCCAAGAGGGACAAGTTTTCGTAAGTTTCACAAGTTAGGTTTAGACAGACAAGTCAATAGCTCTCGAGATAGAGCACCCTTGTAATCATGATCATCATCATGAATATTAATGAAGCAGGATGTAAGCTTTTACCTCCACCGTGAGGGGCCGAACCTGGGTAAAAGCCTCGCGTCTCTCGTCTCGTTCAACCCCTCTCAAGCTACCACATAGATGCGTTGGCCTCACGACTAAGTCCTCACATTAGGACATCTGCTGTGACAATTCCACGACAGTTGGCGCCCACCGTGGGGCTCGCACGGTGGTGATGAGTTCTTGGAGGGATCTTTCCAGGATCGAGAAGCTCGCAATTTCTTTTCTGATGAAGAAGAGCCGGCGTGGAACAATCACGCAGGGTAACTTGACTCACACAACCTCGAGCGGAGCCAATGATATTCATCGTATTAAGATCAGAGTCATGATTAAACTTCAGAGCCATCAGTTTTTCCTTCTCGGATACGAGACGTATACTTCAGAGCTGTGGCCAAGTCGCTGCAATCTTTGTTTTCCGCCAATCGACATGAAGCTTCCAAAAAAATGGGAAGACACATCTGTTTGTATGAGTCAACAGTAGTAGTCATACTATTTCACTTAGTACTCTGCCATGTGATGGCCAAGTTGATCCACAGCTCCAAATATTTTATTGGCCCAAAACTGCTACATCGGGAGTCAGACAATTCATCATAGTACTAGGAGGTGTTTGGTTCAGAAGTCCTAGGACTTTTTCTAGTCCCAGGGACTAATCAAAAAAGACTCTATAGTAGAGTCTTTTTCTAGTCCCTGTAGAAAAAGTCCCCCCCGTTTGGTTCCTAGGGACTTTTTAGGGACTTTTTCTAGTCTCTGGAACTAAAAAGTCGCTGAACCAAACACCCCCTTGTTGTTGCTAGTACACGAGTGGAGAAGGAAAAAGGCCGTGGATCAGCAAAGTAAAACCGAGGTGACATCTCTCCTACTTGAGTTCCTTATGAATTTGGATGAGGGTTGCTCCAATAGGATGGCGCTCCCGCGAGTCGACCGCCGACCGCCGGATATGGCCGGGGTCAGTCGTCCGCCGGGGTCCACGACCCCGCTCGCGACCTGCTTCACTTTGGGAGACACGCGGTGGCGGATCATGTTCGCCCTGGATCTCATGGCGGCGCGCTCCATCACTTTCGCCGTCGGCGAGCTTCTTCTCCGTCACGACGCGCTTTGCTTGGTGCTTCTCGACGATCACGACAGCACGGTGGACGCCTGATCCCTACGCATCGATGAAGTGATTGGCATCGCGTACATCGTTCCCTTCCCTTGTCATTTTGCTAGGGTTTGGGATCGTCTTCCTCCCCCTAATCCTACGGTTCGACCACCGGAGCGTCGTGGCGCCGGCGCGGCCGCGCGCGGCGAGCCACTGCGCTCACATGAGGGGGCCGGGTTGCTGGGGGTGGTTCAGGGAAATCGACTCGATACCCCCCCCTCCTGGCCAGTCCGGGGATCCTGGGGCGTCGACCGGCTGAAAACCGCTCCACCCCCCGGATCTGGGACACGTGGGGACTGATGGATCCGACCGCCATGATCAGGCCGCAACTAGGGTTTCGTCCCCTCCTCCTGTTATAAGTCGCCGCGCCGCTACTTTGCGTCCCCCCATTTTGGATCTGGAAGAATGTCTTAACCATTTCTGGGAGAAGCCGGAGAGAGAGAAACCTAGGGTTCGTCCTTCCTTTGGCTGGTGGGAGGGGAAAATCCGTGGTGATCTTCGATCATTCGCTCAAGTTGCCTCCTCCTTCCCACCTAAATTTGCTACTTTCCCTCCCTGTGAAACACCTAAGATGAGAGAAGAGGGGTTCGGCGCGGGTCGTCATGGCCGCGGCGCAGGCCGTTTCAACCGGGGTGAAGGGCGAGGCCGTGGCGATGGCGGCCGCGGCCGCTTTGAAGGTGGCGGCGGGGGACGGGGGGCGTGGCCGTGATAGCCATGTCTGGACCCGCAAGACGGCGATGGGGGCCTCCTCCTCCAACACTCCGGCCAGATCTGATGAGGTTGGCTTCGATCGTTGGGAGAAAGCTGTCGGAGCGCAGCAGGATGATCTGGTCCATCAAGATCGATGCAGGGCCGAGAGAGATGGCTCAAACCCTCGCAACAATGACAAGATTCCCTCTCCTGACAAGATGCATGAGCTTCCTTTTATCCCTGATCATTTGGTCATCTCCTCTGTGCTTTGTCAAATTTGTAGTCATACGGGGCATTCCACTGCCAAGTGTCCCCAAGCTCTCTGTGTTAGATGCAAAAAGAAAGGCCATCTATCTGTGATCTGCACTGATTTCCTGCCCTGGGAGTGCATACCTGCGATGTGCGCTTTCCAAGCCAAAGGGCAGGGGTTTCACTATATTCATGATTATTCTGTTGGTAGTCAGGCTAATGAGAGGATAGTCAAGGTCATTATTACTATTGTTGAAGGGGAGCTTACCACCAAACAGCTAGTAGATGAGTTTGAAAAGTATATTGGTCAGGGGTGGAGATGTTCGGCTCACTTGATTGCCCCAAAACAATATGTGATGCGTTTTCCTAATCAAATAGAGGTGGATAAAGCTCTGTTTGTTGAATATATTCCTCTTAAATCTTTGGGTGTGGTTGTCCGTATTACTCCTCGGTATGAGGATGTAGAATCTGAGGGTCTGCTGGAAGTTGATTGGGTTAAAATCAGTAAGATCCCACCTAACAAAAGATGTGACAATAATGTGGCTTACATTGGGGGACTGGTTGGGGTGACCCTAGACATTGATATGTCGACCCTCAATCGTCCTTCTTCTGTGCGTGTCAAACTGGGATGCCGTGAGGTTGATAAGATGCCCAGATCAGCTGAAGGATGTTTAGGGGGGCGGTTCTATCGCTTTCATTATGAGGTTGAAGAGGTCCTGGTGAGAAATGCCATTCGTGAGGAAGAACCTGTTCAGGTCCCACATTACGCTGTCCTGAAGAATGGTACTCCTAAACGCAAACGGAATGATACCCCCCCTAGTGAGCATGACAAGCCCTCAGAGAGGACTGAAAAAGCTAAAACCTCCTCCTATAGTGGCGGCAAAGCCTGTCGCTTGCCATCACCTAAGGACGAGGATCAGATCCATGCTGACAGTTCTTCTTCTGAAAGTGATAATGGTGGTGCTAACAGCCCTTTGCTGATTGAGACACTGGCCTTGGAAATGGCTACTGATACAACGCATCAAGGGGGTGGGCACTTGCTGTCCCAGAGTGACACCCGCAAGCATGATCCTGTTGATCATGTGGTTGCTAGTGATCACTCTTTGCAGGTGAATGTTTTGCCTGTTAGTACTTCTCCTATTTTAGCTTCTTTCTCAGTTACTAATTCAGCTCAGATTTCTGTGGTGGTTGGATACGAGGGATCAGACTTGAAGGTGTCCATGGACTACACGGTACAGCTTCCTCAAACTAACCGCGAGGAGATTACTCCTACACCCCCTCTCGCACGTGAACTTCACCTTCGATTCAGTCAGCGCAACCCTCACCTCCAGCATATGAATGTGGAAGCAAGGGCTGCAAACCTGATCAACGCCAAAAATCTGACAGGTAAAAGCAAACCCAGTAATAACAATGCCTTTGCTGCTCTTGCTGATTCTGAACTTATTAGCCGTGCTTCCAAGATGGGGGTCCTAATCCCTGATAATGATTTCTCTTGTGTTAACATTGTGAGGGAATTAGAGGCTGTTAGAGCCAATCTGATTGCTAAATGTACAAACCCCCAGGTTACTATTGATGAAGTGTTTGTTACTGATGGACTTGGCAAAGATACCCCCCTGAATTTAACTTGGCTTGATGAAGATGAGATTGCCAATGATAAGTTAGTTAAGTCCAAGTCAGCTAAAAAAAGTAAGAAAAAGATAGACAATAAATTCCTATGCCTGTGACTAGGAGTCAAAACAAGAAGAAGGACGGTGCTGATGTTTCTGGTGTCTCTACCCTGTCTAGTAGGGTCACCAGAACCAGGAAACAAACTAATTGTTCCAAATGAGTGGTCTCATTTGGAACTGCAGAGGGGTGGGCAAGAAGGGAATGGCCACCTGCCTCTCTGATATCATCAGTGACCATTCCGTGGATTTCCTTGGGTTGCAAGAAACTTTGAAAAAATATTTTACTCCTAAACTCCTTAGAAAACTTGATCCCTTTAATTCTTTCCATTGGGAATGGATTCCTGCTATCGGGAAATCTGGGGGCATCCTCTGTGGTGTTCGCATCAGCAACCTGGAGTTGCTGAAATGCATTAAAGGGGATTATGTTCTGCAAATGCATGTTAGAGACCTCAAGACCAAAAAAATCTGGAGCTTCCTAGTGGTTTATGGTCCAGCTCATGAGGAACACATGGGAGAGTTCTTGATGGAGCTGGCCACCTTTTGCCATAACACTGACGTTCCCTATATAGTTGGGGGTGACTTCAATATTCTGAGACATACTGATGAGAAAAACAAAAAGATGCACAGATCTAAATCTGTTGATCTTTTCAATTCAACCATTAACACTCTTGGGCTTAGAGAAATCTATATGAGTGGTGGTAAATACACCTGGTCCAATAAACAATCCCACCCTACGCTCGAAAAACTTGATCGGGTATTAATGTCTGACTCTTGGGAGGAGATGTTTCCCTTGGTCTTTATGAGGAAATTGGTTAGGGAACTGTCTGACCACAATCCTCTTTTGCTCTACCCTAATGGAGAAAAAAGGGCACCTACTAAAGCCCGAGAGTTTCGCTTTGATCTATCCTGGCTAAAGGATGACAGATTCCTCGGCCTTGTATCTAAAATCTGGAATAGAAAGGTTGCTGCCCCGGATCCCATCGACATCCTAAACATCAAACTGAAAAGATTTAAATCTTACTTCAAGGGGTGGGGCTCGGATAAGTTTGGACATGCCAAGAGATGGAAAGAAGACCTACGATTGGAGGTTGAGCTGCTGGAAGAGGCAGAGGAGGAGGGCCCCCTTTCGCCCGAGCTATACGGTAGGAAAACTGATGTTTGTTTTGAGCTCCATGAGCTGCTTGTCGCTGAAGAAATCTACTGGCTTCAGCAGTCTCACGAACGCTGGCTACTCCGAGGGGACCGCAATATGGATTACTTTCATAAGATTGCCAATGGCCGTAAACGGAAAAACACTATCCACGCTCTCAAGTGTGGGGAGGTGGAGATTGAGGGCATTGATAACCTGTTGGCCCACGCTACTAACTTCTATAAAGATCTCTTTGGCCCTGCACCAGGTAACCTGTTTCGTCTGGACCCTAATACTTGGGGAGAGGATGAAAAACTCTCGGCCCAGGATAATTTTGATCTAATTAGAGAATTCTCTGAGGAAGAGGTCAAAGAGGCTTTATTTGACATGGATGTCAACAGAGCACCAGGGCCTGATAACATTCCTGCTGAATTTTATCAGTACTGTTGGGATATAGTTAAAAATGATATCATGAGGCTTTTTGACAGCTTCCACACAGGCACACTGGATGTGCAGCGCCTTAACTATGGCATTATCACCTTGCTCCCTAAAGTCTCGGGGGCTGATCGTATACAACAATTTCGACCTATCTGCCTTCTTCGTTGTCCCTACAAGTTGATCACCAAGGTTATGGATAGGAGAGTTTCTAGGTACGCTGACATCCTTATCAGTCCCACTCAGAATGCCTTTGTAAAAGGCAGAAGCATTATGGATGGGTTGTTGGCTCTCCACGAACTTCTCAACTATACCCATGTCAAAAAGAGGGTCGGGGTGGTCCTCAAACTTGATTTCGAAAAAGCCTACGATAAAGTCAATTGGGACTTCCTACTTGAGTGTCATAAGATGCGAGGCTTTGATCCCAAATGGTGTAGCTGGGTTGAGCAAATCCTTCGCAATGGCACAGTCAGCATCAAGTTGAATAATTGTGTCGGGCCCTATTTCCGAAGTGCTAAAGGGGTACGCCAGGGGGACCCATATTCTCCTTTCTTGTTTAATATGGATGTGGAATGCCTCACTAAAATGATCAAGAATGCCCAGAACAATAATCTCATTGTTGGGTTAGCTTTGGATCTTATTCCACATGGAGTTGCGGTGCTGCAATATGCAGACGACACGATCATCTGTCTAGAGCACGATATGGAAAAGGCCGTTAATCTTAAACTCCTGTTGTACGCTTTTGAAATGATGTCTGGCCTCAAGGTTAATTTTCACAAGAGTGAGATCTTAACCGTTGGGGGGATGCCCAGACTACTAAGGCTTATGCTAAGCTATTCAATTGCGATATAGGTCAATTCCCTTTTAAATATTTGGGCATGCCAGTGAGCTACACGGCTTTGAGAAACTCTAACTGGGATTTCATAGTTGATAAATATCTCCTTAGATTTGATGCCTGGGTTGGTAATACTGCTTATATGGGAGGGAGACACACCCTTCTAGACTCAATAGTTACTCAACTCTCTCTGTACCACATATCTATGTGGCTGATGAACGAAACTTTTGTGAAAAAATTGGACAAACATAGAAGAAGATTCTTCTGGCAAGGGTGTATTAAAAAACGGAGATATCACTTGATCAGATGGAACAAGATATGTAGATCTAAAGAGAAAGGGGGGCTGGGTATTAAAGACCTACGCAAACAAAATATTAATCTGATGCTCAAGTGGTGGTGGAAGTTAGACACCCAGAAAGGGATATGGCAAGATATTGTTCGGGCTAGATACCTTCGCAACCAAACCGTTGCAACTGTTAGCCCTCGTTTTTCTGATTCACCCTGTTGGAAAAACTTGCTGAAAATCAAAAACCTATATATGATAGGCAGGAAACTGTGTGTAGGGAAAGGTAACCTAACCAGGTTATGGAAAGACTCTATCAATGGGTTAACGCCTTTCCAAGAACAATTCCCATGCCTGTTTGATATTTGTGTTGATCAAGATTGTACACTAGATAAGCTAAGCTCCATAACCTGTTCTAGCTTTTTCCGCAGAAGATTGAATGCTGATTTGATAGACCAGTGGTCTAACCTTCAAGGGCAGGTGCGCAATTTGAACTTACCGAATACCCCTGACTCGGTATATTGGTACATGAATAAATCTGGCAAATATACTACCAAATCCATGTATAAATGGCTCGAAAAGCCCCTTAGTGGCTGAAACTATAGATGGATTTGGAAGGCCAAGATCCCTCTGAAGATACAAATCTTTCTTTGGCAACTTTCACAAGACGCCATCCTGACTAGGTAGGTGATGCGACATCGAAAATGGCCTGGGAACCCTGTGTGTTCCTTCTGCCAGCAAATTGAAACTTCCCAGCACTTGTTTTTTGAATGTTCTGTTGCCAGAGTGGTTTGGAGATCTATTGGAGTAACTCTGGGGACTGATCTTTGCCCCAAAAATTGCTGGCAGTTTTTTGTTTGGTGCTATTCTTTCATTCCTGAGTACGAACGCTTTTATACAGTGGCCTTGGGCGCAGTCACCTGGTCCATCTGGCTGGCACGGAATCGTGCTACCTTTGAGAAGAAGATGACCAAATCTCCTTTTGAGATTGTTTTTACGGTGGTTTCTTTCCTTCTTTATTGGGCAGGGCTTCAGGTGGGAGACGACGTCAAGCAGCTTCGGGCAGGGGCGGAGATGATTCGCGATGGGACGATGATGTTGATGCGAGCCTGTGATGCGACTATCAAGATTGGAGAATGAACAAAGGAAAAAGGAGCTCCTCAAGCACCCCATGCCTCGCGCTGCATCTTTTACCACCCCTGTTCGTTGGAACAGTGGGCTTCTGTCTGAACTTCGGCTCCTGGTGTTTTGCTGTCATTCTCTCTTGTGACTTCTGGGCTGTCATCTGTAATAGGTCTAGATGTTTGGTGCTACTAGGTTTTCGCCCCATAGTGGCCGTTTCGATGGTGAGCGGGCGCCGTGGGTTTCCTAGTAGTGTGTTGAACTCGCTCTCCCCCTCTCCTTGTTCTTAGTCTCACCCTTGTTATCTCAGACTGGTTGTATTTCCGTTCTAAGTAATGGAAAGGGGGTTAGCCCGGTTCAAAAAAAAGCGGGGCACGACCTGGAGAAGGACTTGGATGTTGACCCGGATTTCTCTTCTATTGTTGTGGTCTGCGCCTTGCCTGGCCAGTCCGCCTGTGACTCGCATGGCCTTAAGCCTCTCGTTGCTACCGCTGTTCGTCAGATGGTTTCCCCCTGCGTTAGGCCTCTCATTGCTTGTCCTCGAGCCGACCGGCCACCTCCTCCGTCGTGGTTAGCTCTAGCCGCATCCTTGCCAAGCCGACCTGCTTCAAGACCATCCTCGCGTTGCCGAGTCGCCACGGAGAGCCGCCGTCCCCACGACGCCTGCCTCTGTTCTGAGGTTGCTCCGTTCCAAGTCGTCGTAGTTGTCGCGGCACCCAAGCCGTTTCGGCTTCAGTATGGCTGCCCCAGCCACCTTCGTGTAAGCTCGCGCCCGCGAACCCGAGTCGCTGTGTTGAGCCGCCGTCGTACGCGCCCGTTTCCAGCAACGACACAAGCCACCCTGTCGCCACAGCCCCCGCGGCCGTTTAAAATCACCGTCCATGGCCGTGCTAAAGCCGCCTCGTGGAGAGCTACCGCTGGGGAGCCGCCCTGTGGGGCCGCATGACGCTTCTTGCCTCCACTGCCGTCTCACCCTTGCGGTGAGCTGCCGCCCCTTTGCAGCCTTGAGCCGTCACTGTAAGCCGCCACGCTGACCGACCTTCAAGTAGCTGTTGCAGGCCACCGGCTGGCCGGTTTTCAGGTTGCTGCTCCAGAACGCCTGCACCATGGAAGAGCCGCTGTAGCGGTCTCCATTTCTGTCCGGAGAGTTCATAGTACCGATGTGATTAGATTTTTGAAAAAGATTGATGCGGTCAGATTACCCCAACCAAGTTAATGGTGTTACAACTACTACCATCAGTATTGCTGCTATGTGCAAAACTCCATGCACAGTTGCCAAAAACATATGGTGACCTTCATCTACATGTGAGGACCAAGAACCTTGTTAGTGGCCATCCAACGCAATCTAGCCTGCTGCTACTGGACTGGAGACACGCCATGTCTACAACCAAACAACTCATCCTGGCGGCCCCGCGCGTGTTCAATGTATTTGGGCTTCTCGTATCAAAGCCAAAGATCGCACCAGCATCCGCTTAACAAATACACACGCAGCCTGTCTGCGCCAGCGGTGTGTGCGCACCTACAAATTCCATCAGCTTCGTCATGTGGCATGTAAGATGAATAACTTCTGCTAGCACACGTCATGGCAATCTAACATATAAGGGCATCTCCAGCCGCGCCCCCAACAGGGCCCCCAGGCCACTTTTTCGGCGCCGACGCCGAAAAAACGGCCCAGTCGCGCCCCCAGGACGCCGAAAATTACCGGTTCGGACCTTTTTTCCACCCGGCGGTCACAGGCCGAACCCGGCGCACTGGGGAGCAGTTGGGGGCTCCGGCGCTAGGGAAAAGCACGCCTGGCCCACACCGACAGGGGAAAATTCAAGGTTTTCTTCCCCCGACTCGCCTCGCACCCCCCGCGCCCTCGGCCACCACTAGCTATATCCCGGCGACGGCCGCCACCCTACTCCGTTAGATAGCCATTCCCCGCCAGAAAATAGCAGCGCTTCGCTGAGGCAGCCCCTCCCACAGCAGCTGGGCCTTTCGGGCCGCCGTTTCCGGCCGCGGAGGCGCGGTTTAACGGCGGGTACACACCCACCGAGCGCAAGGTGTTCGCGTTTTGCCTGCCTCGGCGATGGACTCGGATGATGAGGAAGAGCTCGCCGCGCTGCTGGAGGAGGAAGCCGCGGCCGACGTCCAGGAAGAAGAGTATCTCATGGTGCTCGCCACCCTCAGCCAGCTGCTGGCGAGCAATGAAACGCCGCGGCGAGGTGGCTCGGTGCTGGGGCGGATGAAAGCAAAGAACCGGCATCGTCTCCAAGGCTACTACATGCTCTACTCCGACTACTTCGTCGATGCTCCACTTCATGGCGAGAGAACATTTCGGCGCCGTTATCGGATGTGCTGAAAGCTCTTCCTCAGGATTGTGAATTCCATCCGGGAGTTCGACAACTACTTCAAGTGCAAGATGGATTGCACTGGCGCTCTTGGATTCACCTCCATCCAGAAGTGCACGACAACGATGAGGATGCTTGCATACGGAGCTCCCAGTGATTCACTCGACGACTATGGGCGCATGGCCGAGTCCACCAGCATAGAGTGTTTCTATAAGTTCTCTCGGGCAGTGGTGGCAGTGTTTGGGCCACAATACTTGAGAACACCCAATGCGGAAGACACTGCTCGGATCCTAGCCCAGAATGCAGCAAGAGGATTTCCTGGGATGCTTGGAAGTATCGACTGCATGCATTGGAAATGGAAGAATTGCCCATTTGGTTGGCAGGGGATGTACAAAGGCGCCAAAGGCGGTTGCAGTGTGGTGCTTGAGGCGGTAGCCACACAGGACCTTTGGATTTGGCACTCCTTCTTTGGTATGCCAGGAACTCACAATGACATCAACGTGCTGCAGTGCTCTCCTATTTTTGCCAAGCTCGTTGAGGGCCATTCTCCTCCGGTGAACTTCAAGATCAATGGGCACCAATACAACAAGGGGTACTACCTAGCAAATGGCATCTATCCGAGATGGTCGACATTTGTGAAGACGATCTCAAACCCTGCGACAGGAGGCAAGAACGTCTGGTTTGCGAAAGTTCAGGAGGCTTGCAGGAAGGATGTCGAGCGGGCATTTGGTGTGCTCCAATCTTGATTCGCTGTTGTTCGGTACCCCACTCAGACCTGGTCCAAAGATCAAATGTGGGAGATTATGACTTGCTGTGTCATCTTGCATAATATGATCATTGAGAGCGAGCAAGAAGACCCAGTGTTTGACACTAAACCATACTACAGGCAGGGTCCTCTAGCCGAAGTTGATCACCAGCTACCGGCAACTTGGACTGCCTATCTCAGTATGCGTCAGGAGATCCGAGACCCACAGGTGCATCATCAACTGCAGGAAGATCTGATTGAGCACCTATGGAGGCTCAAGGGGGACGCCGTGTGATGAAATATGAGTTTTTATTTGTTGAACTATATAATTTGTATTGAACTATTTGTTGTTGTACTATTTTGTTGAAATATTTGATTTTTCTGTGATGAAATATGTGATAAGAAATAATTGTGTTGATAATTGAACGCCGAGACACGACGAAACCACGCCGAATATGGGCCTATTCTCACCCATATGGGCCTATTCTCGCCCATATGGGCCCTTTATTCGCCGAAATTGGGCTGCAAAGTGGGCCAATTTCGGTGCCTGGGGGCGAGCTGGGGGCGACTATTGGACGCAAAACCGCCCCAGCGTCGATTGTATCGCCAGCTCGCCCCAGAGGATGATTTTTATGCGTCCTTGGGGGGCCAACGGCTGAAGACCCAAAGCCTCCTAGAGTGGTAGTCACAACAACTAAGGCATCGAGCGCACGGTACCACGCGAGGGCGCACCGCACCACACGAGCGAAATCCACAGCGAGCGAGCGAGGCCACAGCGATCGAGCCAGAGGAAAAAAGGCATCGAACCCTAGCCCCAATCCACAGCCCCGCGCCTCTCGCTCCTCCCTCCCTCGTCCGCCGCCACTCCCTCCCACCTCCTCCTCCTGCGCCCTAGGAGCCCCGCCGGCGACTGCTACTCCTCCACCGCCTCGCCTCTTCCTCCTCCTCGCCTTCCCATCGCTCGTCTTCAGGCCGCAGCGGTGGTTCCCGATCTGAGCCGTCTTCAGGTGCGTGGAGCGACGGAGGTCGGCTCCCTCCTCCACGGTCGCGCGGCGGGAGAGGAGTCAGCCCCGGTGCTCTGCCTCTCCATCCGTCTCCGCAAGCTATCGTCCGATGCCGTCATTGCCCGCCATCATCTTCATCTTGCTCGCTGCCTGCTTGCTAGAGAGCCATGGCTTTCCTCGCTGTAGGTTCTGGCGTTCTGCCATGGCTTTTCTTGTCCCGTCCCACTCGCCTCCCCCTCCTCGTCACCCTCCTCTCTCTCTCTCTCTCTTTCTCGCTCACTGCCAAGAAGCCGCCGGAGGAGGAACTCGACCTGGACGACCGCCGCTGGACGAAGAGCCCCGAAAAAATCCCCCAACCACCCCTGCGCCACCGCCTCTTCACCTTCGACCACGGGTTGCAACGTACGGTCAGAGGACCAAGGTGTGGATTCTCCCCCTTTCCCTTTTCCTTGATTCTCATTTGTTCCTCCAGCCCCTCCCATCCTTGCCTACACAGCACACACACTCTCTCTCTCATCTCGTGGATGGGAATGGCCAGCGTGGATTAATTAATTTCATCATATTTCTGTCAGATTTGATTTCAACAGCGGCGGTGGTGTCTTGCTGTTCTTTGCACATATTTCTGTCAGATTTGATTTAATTTCATCCTTGCTATTCATATCTATTAATTAATGACCTGTACATACATATTTTATCATGTCTACTAACAATCTCATCAGTTTACAGTTCATACATCGGGTTATTTTATCCTGTTTTCTTCAGGTTTGATTTAGGGTGTTCCTTTTTCCTTTTTCAGATGTATGCCATATGTGTAGCAATAGTTCTAAAACACCCCCACTCCTTCTCTTCCTATCAATTTAATCAGGACCCACTCTGGACCATTTTCAGAAACCACTCTAAACCATTTTCTGAAAATTGATAGGAAGAGAGTGATTTTCATAACAGCGGCTGCAGCCCCCAGGGTTAATTAGAACCTAAAATGTTTCCTTTAGTTTATGAAAAAAGTCTAGAGTGGTTTCTGCAACTGCTGTTATGTTTCATTGATTCAGTCCTATAGTTGGATGGTTCCAGTGGATTTTACTAAATGGTTTTGTAGATTTAATTAGTGAAAAGGCCTCAATTGGTTTATGAAACATTGCTTGTCTGTTGGCAGTTGGAGCATACTAGGCAAATGGGCCTTGCCGTGAGTCGTGGTGCAACAGTGACCTCGATGGGCAGGGCAATGGTCAGATACGAGTCAGCACCGAAGATGACTGTAAGCACTCAAAAAAGTTTACCACGCTAGAGCTATGTCAGGTACCTACTGTTCTTTTGTGCTTTTTGTTTTCTATTTCCCGTCAGAAGCTCATTCGATAATCAATTTGCAGGTTGTATGAGGGCAGTTAATGAATATACTTGTGACACTTAAACTCTCAGGCAAGCTTGCTCTCAGGTAAATTACTAATCATTCAAATCACTAATCAGGTAAAGCACAATAATAAGCCCACCAGTCATAGCAGAGGAAAAATAACCACGAAGTGAAAATAGATTGTGAAAATTAGACAGCTCAGACGATGTAAAAGACAGAATCGGACGACCAGCGAGTTTTCAATCTGGGGGAGCTCGGAGTAGCCGAGTTGCCCAGCCAGATTAATTTTTATTGGGCATTCAGATTCTTATTTTGCGTTTCGTAGATTTTTAGCTGGGTGTATAAACATACACAGACACACTGACTTCTGATTTCAGTGACGGGGGTAAATTATTGTGCCATATATATTGTTGCCATATTTAGTAATCATGCATATACATGTACATTGGTTTTTATCAAATGTACATGTGCTCCTGTAGCATATCTTCAGGTTTGGGGATTTAAATGCCCTTTGTTTTGTGTACCAGGTGGTTAACTGAGATTTTGTTTGCTTATTCTACTGTTTTTTTAGCAATGCCAACAAACATGGTTTATGATGATATTGGTGGTCTGAAGCTTTAGATCGTCGGGGCTGCTCTCATTTGTTCAATTTGCCAGTGATCCTTCCATTCTACTGCTGCTCATTATTATCACATGAAGGAGGTGTTCTTCCGTTACAATACTCCTGACGTGTTCCATGAAATGTCTATGAGCTGGTATGTTGTTCATTCTCTCTTTTTTTTCTTCTTGCAGGCTGATCTATGTTCTCTGTTTGTTGGGTCCTCCGTGTCATTATGAACAAGGTTGGGTCTCTCTTGCTCAGTTTTTGTCTACTAAAAGTGATGTGAGCTGATGTGCTTGTTTGGGCGGTCTCCCTGTGTGTGTGATATTTGTTTGCATATCAACCCTGTGTGCTTGAAATTTACTTGCATATCATGATATCAAACGAGGATGTGTTCTTGTTTACCTCTTGAATAGACAGATCTTGGTGCATTACTGGTACCGTGCCTCTAGGTGGTCAGGGAGGGTCGCACTTGCGCTATGCTTCCCTCTGGATTCTAGCATGGTGTTCGGGTGCCTAGCTTAGTTCAGTTCTGAGTCGAAAGCAACGAAATCATATGTTTCTGAATCTTGGATATACCTTACAATGCAGCGGCCCATCCTTGTCGTGCCTGGACTGGCTAGATCGATTAGAGTTTGTCTAATATGCCTTCGGTAATCAGCAGCAACACACGAGATCCTGGAACCTGCATTAGTTATTGTTTGCACAATAATTACTTATTGATATCATTACCAAGCTATCCGAGCCATCAATCTCCGGACACCACTTGGTTTCCTTGCCCATTTATTCATCGGATCTGTACACAATCGACAGGATTGACTTCAGATCTTACATAAGGTTTCATAAAGATAGTTCAGAACCTAAGCTATACAAAGTTTTACAAACAAAATCTACACAGACTCATGGATTTGAAACTGAAAGATATTATGTGATGCATCTCTCCAAAAATCCAGCATAATTATATAGAGGAAACATATATTCCCAGAAATTTACGGTCGCGGTCGAGAGCAACGGCGAGTGTAGAGCAAGCCTGTGGGAGGGTTTTTCTGAAAGCAAGCCCTCAGCTCGCCCCGACAACCTTTCCCTGTCAGCTTCGCTCCCCTCTTCCTCCTCTTTGCTTAGAATTGTTTTATTGTCATTCATATTCTGTATTAAATTCTGATGAGGTTTCTGCTTGTTAGATTAAATTCTAGCCAAGACTAAACTGTAGCCACAAGAAGGCAGGATTCTACTTGTTTAGTCTAAAAAAGAGTTTTTGACTTATTTGATTAGATTCTAAGTCAGCTTTTGGGGGGGACTTTAGATACAATCTGTTAGTTGAAAAAAATATGTGTTCTTGCGCTTGAGAAATTGCTGCCACTGTTACTGTATCATATATGAATATGTACAAGGCATCAGAAAGCACAAGTAGCAGGAACAATTAGTTCAGTTTTAATATTATAGTGCTACTCATCCTAAATTGTGTTAATTAATCTGCTAGACTATGGTGATGACAGAGGGGTACTGTTTTTTAAAATTGTTTCTTTGTTCCAATTATAAAGGGCCCTCTGCAAGGATATTGATTTCATCATGTGTAGAAGTTTAGTTGGACAGATATTGTTCGTCAGTTTCTTAGTGCGTGCCTAGCTGTTTCCCCTTTTTACATTGCTTATTTTCTATAGGATTTCTTGAAAGATAATAGCTTGCTTCAACAATTGTAGAACGATCATGGTTTCTTTGCATTTCTGTACTTTTATACGATTAACAATTTCATGGCTATCCTGTGTAAGAAACAGACATCATTGGCATTGGCCAATGCATTTGCGTTAAATGCCCTGTTGGCCGAGTGATGTAGTCCTATTGTGAAGATGCTTATTGTTTCATTTCTGTAATGTAGGAACATGTATATCCTTTCAAGTTCACTGATGCGGTTACCACTACAACACACGTCCCTCCAAGGACCAAGGGTGGGCATGATCTTCTACAAGGTTGTTGTCTGTGACTATTAGTACGGGATCAACTTTGCGGTGTCCCCATCGCTTCAAGTCAAGCTAATAGAGCTAAATGGGTATCCAATTTTAGAAAGCACACTTAAGAAACATGAACACGTGTCTTTAGATCCTATGGAGCATTCCTAATAATGACCATCTATTTAACTATCTTGGATCATTACCATTACAAAATGCAGCATGGCATTCATAATGTTCAGTTATTCATAAATGTGGCATTTAATTATTCTCCTGGCATGATATTTAAGCATGTTGCATATACCAATCTGTTGATAATTCAATTATTGATTCTGATGTACAAACATGCAAAACCATTGCCTGTTTGGATGATGCACATGAGTATGTTTTTGTTAGTTTTCGGTGATGTACGTCGTGAAGCGGGACGGGCGGACGGAGACGGTGCACTTTGACAAGATCACGGTGCGGCTCAAGAAGCTCAGCAATGGGCTCAGCCAGGAGCACCGCAACCCCGTGCTCGGTCTGCGTCAGGGTATACATGGGCGTCACCACCAGCCAGCTCACCACCGAGACCGCCGCCGCGCTCACCGCCTCCCAGCCTGACTATGCCTCCGTACGTTCCCTCTTTCGATCTGTCTCTCCCCTTCCGGTCCGTTCCGTTCCCCCTCACGGCGCCCGTGTTCGTGTGTCCTGGTCTGACGTATGTGCGTGTGTGGTTCTTCTGCAGCTCGCGGCGAGGATTGTTGTGTCCAACCTGCCGCCAAGTGGAAATAGTTTGTGTGGCGCTCGTAAATAGAGAGCATTCTGGTAGAAAGGTACAGGAAAGAATAGGGAAACTTTTGTCATTTTCTTTGGTCTCTGAAAAATAAATGGTGATATGGGCTGATACATTGCTAAATTACATGATACAAACTCACTTCTTTTTTGATTTTTGGTTTACTTTGTTGTGCTACAATGGCTCTCCTAGGAATGTTCTTCCATGCTTTGATGTGCACAATCCAGAAAGTGCATGCATCCAGAAACCAAATAGGATTTTTTTGTGTTATCTTCTCTTAAATCTTGTGCTTGTCCAATAAGAATAAGGTTTGGTGGTATTGCTTTTGTCTGTCACCTGGTAGATTTCAGACTTCAAGCTAGCTGCAGTTATTTCAGGTTCTATGTGCAAATCCTTGGTGTGACATGATTGGTAACTAACCATGAATACGTTACAATCTGATATGTCTAATTCTTGATTTATGTGGTACCATGGTCTAAAAATTGGTCCTAAAGATACATGATGTTTTTGTACAAAGTTGAGACAGTTATTTTGGAACGGAGGGAGTATTAGATTATTTTGTTCCTTTTTAATTTGGTTCTAAAATATAGTTTCAGAGTGATCATTTTGCATCAGCCAAGCTTGCCCTTGTTACAAATAATTGTTCTGTTGTCCTCAATTCACTTTCTCGGGTTTTTAATGCTACAAGTATTATTGTTCCAGTTTTTTTTTAGTTATTCATCATGCCATTTTTCTTTCTGCCTTTGCAGCTGAAAGATTAGCGAGACTGGCTAAATTCTGAACATGTTCCATGTGAGAGAAATAGCATGTTGATTTCATCTTGAAATAATCATAGCTGAGGGACGAGCTTCGTAACTAAGGGTCATGTGTAGAGCTGAAGGAAGAAGTTGCGAGGCTTGGAACTCTCCTTGTGAAGGGCTCAGGGACAGCAGTGAGGACAATGCCTCTTTAGTTGTAATTGTGATACTCCTGATCTGCAAGTAAACACTCCTGTGATACTAAATGTTGGTTGTTAGTACAGAGGTGATGCCATTAGTTGGTTCTTTGGTACTCCCTCTGTCCGGAAAAGCTTGTCGCTCGAATGGATGTATCTAGCACCAAGTTAGTGCTAGATATATCCATTTGAGAAACAAGCTTGGGACAAGCTTTTTCGGACAGAGGGAGTATTGATTTCATGATTTGTGGTTAATACATGATGTAATACAATCTACACTGCATTATATTTCCTTACTCACTACTAACATTCTTTCTAATTCGCTTCTTGCGCTAATCGCCATTGGCGCAACCGGGTCATCTAGTGAAGAGAAAAGCAAAGCGGTCATAGCCAGGGATCGAACTCAAGCCGCAACAGTACTGCACGAGAGTAGCTACCACTGTATCCGACGAAAGTATCAGGACAATGATTCATGAAAAATATGGTGCCATGCTGCGCCTACAGAATATGCGTTAGCATCATCATGCGCCGGCATCCGCACCCGCTTGCTGTGGAATGGATGTGTGCAAGCCGCTGCTTGTGCAGCTTGATCTACATCAACTCGCTGAGACTGCACCTGCGATTGACTTGTCATCCATATGGCTTGCCGTGCCTACGATTGACTCGCCGTCCGTGTTGGCTTATAAATGCCGCGGCCGGCTCATATGTCTGCTCCCGCGGCCAACTCGCCTACAATTGATTTCAGCTTCACCATGGTAATCATCAACTCCACGATGGATAATTACTGGCCTAACATATCAGGTGAAATCCATCCAGTATATTTTTATATTATATATTGCTTTTTTTAAAAGCGCAATTACTCTGGCTTGCAAGTTCTCCAGTGCAAGACAAGTTATATCATTGAGATGTTGAATGACTCATACCGGTTTATATCACGGTCAAATATGGAGAATCTCAGGACAACTTCTCGAGTCACTTTAAGACTCAGGGGCTACAATGACATGACTCGGCGAAATCGGCCAGTTTAAGTGAATTCAAGAAGCCCGGGTCATTGGAGGAAAAGATAACCCGGTCCCGGAGGCTGCTGCCATATTGATGCAAATTTAGAAGCCGTCAGAAAATTTCCGGCTTAAAATGAAGAATGCCGGTTTAAAATCCGGTTCAAGAGAAATCTGTCTCTCACAAAGTTTTGAAGATCTCAACATCTGGTTTAAAATCCAGTTCAAGAGAAATCTGTCTCTCACAAAGCTTTGAAGCTCTCAATATCCGGTTTAAAATTCCGGCTTAAGAAGAATTTATCTCTCGCAAAGTTCGAGTTCTCAGGAAAAATTAAAGGGACCAAAGAGAGTTTGTTGCAAAGCACAACTCAAACATAGGTACCCTTCTTCCAAGACCATTGGGGTCTGATCGTATTTGAATCTAGCTTAACCCCTTTTGGTCCGACTTTGATCGTACTCGAATCAGAGTCGTTAAAAAAGTCTAAAGGTCATTTGGGGGCTTCCTGTTCAAACATAGGTCGTATTCGAACCAAAGAAAACATAGCTGTCGGTACCCTCTTGATTGGCGCAATGCCAAACCCACTAGGGGGCTTCTTGATCATATTCGAATCATAGCTTAACCCCTTTTGGGTCCGACATTGATTGTATTCGAATTAGAGTCGTTAAAAAAGTCTCAAAGTCATTTGGGGGCTTCCTGTTCAAACATAGGTCGTATTCGAACCAAAGAGAACATAGCTGTCGGTACCCTCTTGATTGGCGCAATGCCAAACTCACTAGGGGGCTTACTGATCGTATTCGAACCATAGCTTAACCCCTTTTGGTCCGGCTTACTGATCATTTTCGAATCAGAAGCCTCACCTTTTCTCTTTGTTTGCTGTAAGTTTTTGAAAACAATCTTTCGGGTTTGTCTTGAGACTTTTTTGTTCAGATCTGAGGCATATATATGTGGTTTCTATTTAATCCGGCTTGGCTTTGGACGATAAGTCGCCAGCATATGACAATCATCAAACATTTGGAAGTCTTGGCTTCTAAATATTGGGTTATCACCCTTACTGTGCAGGTCACATAAATCGGCAATGCAAATTCAATATCACAGGTATGATATTATAGTTATGTTTCAAAGTTATGATTCATAACAGACTTATCTGTGACTCCTTTTTTACACATCAGTGGTCATATGTAAGATATTATGACCCGCCCTGCGGTAAACCACCAAGGGTTCTTGTGATCTACTTGTGTGCGGGATAAGACTACATTTGGGTGGTTACCCGCCCTGGCTTTTGACGTTAAGTCACCAGGGTATATGTTGTTTAAACTCTGTGCAGGATTTGCAGAACTATGACTTATACAAATGCTTAAGTCCAAGCTCATCATTAAAATTGATGCTTCAAAATGATTATCTGTTCTAGATTTTCTCAAAGGCAATAAATAGCCGGGTTATAAAAATTCCGGCTTACAATGGAGGCGTATTAAATCGCCATCGGCCAAGAGCCGCCCGATATTTAAACTCCGAATTTATTTGTCAATAGATAAGGTATTCAAAGTCGCTTTGCCGCAATGGCTATTATTTTATCAATGGATATAATTTATTCTACAATTGAAGGAATAGTCCCGAGTCGCTGCAGGCTTATGAGCCGGCACTTGGGGGCTACATTATTCATATTGGGATTATATCAAATATGCAAGTCCCATGTCACTGCCAGCATGCACCATGGCACTTGGAGGCTAATGCAAAGTCATTTTTTGGCTCACTTTATTGAAGATCCGACTCATCACATTGTAATGAGCCGGCCCTTGGGGCCTACCAATTGCTCCTGTCAACAATTCAAGGTACACAAGTCTTATTCCATTATATTGAAGGGTCCACTGCTCAGTTGGTAAAGCACAAAGCTCTTAACCTGGTGGACGTGGGTTCACGCCCCATGATGGGGGTTACATCATATGATGTTCTTTCCAAAGAAATATATATAAAGTCCTAGCTTAGAATTATCTTACTAAGACGGACCTTGGGGGCTACACGTTGCTGCTTGAATTTGCATGATCATACATACAAAGTCCCTGCTCATTATTGCATACTGACCCGGCCCTTGGGGGCTACACTGGTTGAAGTTTTTTGAGCATCAGGCAATTAAAAAGTCCCAGGTTGCTACAAGCATGACAACCCAACACTTGGGGGCTACATATATGGAGTATTCAGTCTTTACTAGTGACTGAGATGAACAACACGGATTTCTTCAAAGTGGTTATTTACATTGAAGTAAGTCTTAAGTCATCACTTTGCTCTGCTCAAGACTTGGGAGCTACAGGTAACACGGATATAAGGGAGAAATATTTTCAAATTCTCAGTTTTGAGGAAACCAGATTGACCCGGCGTCACCAATCATTATGACCCGATGTCTGCAACAATCATAACCCGGCATCATCAATAATCATGAACCAGCGTTGACAACAATCATGAACCGGCATTGGCAACAATCACGACCCGAAGTTATCAGTTTTTATAACCCGACAATGGTGGTAATCATAAACGGGCGAGTTCTACATCTTCAAGCCGGCTGAATATCAGTTGAATATTTAAAGACCAATATTTTTGTCAAGTCAGAGCATTGAAGACCGACTCAAATGGATTCTTTATTTACAATATTTCTTCTACAAGCAAGTTGATTATGAAGCCGGCCTATTGACCCGGATTTTCTAGAACAAGGAAATGACAAGGACTTAAGGATGATCAGGCGCCGTCTTACAAATATTTAACCCGGAGCACAACCTGTCAAATTTGTTCTTGTGTTTATTTTGCAGGATCTGTTTAACATGGATAAATCAAAATTAAACCGGGGGCTAATGTCAGGGATATACCCCGCGGTATGACCCGGCCGGACTTGGCGGCTCACCAGAGACCCGGCGATATTTGGCGACTTACCGATGACCCCGACAGCGGGTCAGATGGATGACAAGGCCCAAGGCCCAAAAAGCCGGTTCATGTGAAGGTGGGCCGGTTTAAGAGAAATGGCGTAAGGAATATTCTCCTACAAAGGAAGCAAGATTAGGACTCCACTTGTAATAGAGTAATCATAATCCTAATAGGACTAGTCATGTAAGTCGCCCTTACAACATATATAAGGAGGGGCAGGGCACCCCAAGAGGGACAAGTTTTCGTAAGTTTCACAAGTTAGGTTTAGACAGACAAGTCAATAGCTCTCGAGATAGAGCACCCTTGTAATCGTGTTCATCATCATCAATATCAATGAAGCAGGATGTAGGCTTTTACCTCCACCATGAGGGGCCGAACCTGGGTAAAGGCCTCGCATCTCTCGTCCCGTTCAACCCCTCTCAAGCTACCACATAGATGCGTTGGCCTCATGACTGATTCCTCACACTAGGACATCTGCCGTGACAATTCCTCGACAAAAGGCGCCTTCCGCCTCCTCCTCCTCCTGTGAGATCTTCCAGCAATGCAGTGGTCAAACATAATTCCAAGTTTGCAAAGGTGAACATGATGAACGCAGCTCAGGCAGAGCATTCTTCAGAAGTGATCATGGATAATCTTCCTGTTAACGACTTTCCTGCAAAAGTTCTATTTGATACTGGTGTATCGCTTAGTTTCATCTGAAGACCATTTGCATCTCGGCATGAGTTGGCTTTCCAAGTTTTGCCTACACCGTTATCAGTTGTCTCTTCGGGTAAATGCATGAACACAAGCTCCATGGTTCGGGATGTTTCTATCAAGATGGGAAACTATAAATTTCTATCTTCTCCAATTGTTCTTGGTGACTCGGATATTGATCTAATTCTCGGGATGGACTGACTTTCTAAGCACAAGGCTCAGCTTGATTGTGCTGCTAGGCAGATTCAATTGACACACTCTTCTGAGGATGTGATCATCTATGCCGCTCGTGATGAAACCATTCGATTGTTCTCTCTCAATGAGAAGGGCGAGTTGAATGCCATCTCTCATACTCCAGTCATTTGTGAATACCAAGACGTCTTTCTAGAAGAGCTTCCCGGAATGCCTCCTCACCAACCAGTTGAATTCGTTATCGATCTAGAGCCTGGCACGGAACCTGTTTGCAAGCGTGCTTACAAGCATGGACCAGAGGAGTCCCGGATGTAACTTGCCATATTTGTAACTCCGACTCTTGCCATTTTCGGCTTTAAGTTATGAGATTCCCTTCATGGTTGGGTTTTGTCTTTCGTTTTGCATTTTGTTCATGTCAAGCATTTCATATCATGTCATCATGTGCATCGCATTTGCATTCGTGTTCGTCTCATGCATCCGAGCTTTTCCCCCGTTGTCCGTTTCGCAATTCGACACTCCCACATGCACCGGTGCACCCCTCTTGTCTCTTTTCGTGAGCGGGAGTTAAACGTTCTCGGAATGGGCCGAGATTTGTCAAGTGGCCTTGGTACACCACCGATAGACCACCTGTCAAATTTCATTCCATTTGGAGGCTGTTTGATTCCCCAACGGTTAACCAGGTAACCGCAAAAGCCTCTTTGGGTTGCAGCCCAAGACCCCTCCAAAACAGCCCAATAACCCATCTAAACCATCTCCATGTCCTCCGCCATCGGATCACGGTCGTGTGGGCGAAAACCACACCTCATTTGGACACTCCTATCTCCATCTACCTATAAATATGCATTCCCCTTCAAAAATCACGCAGATGAAATCCTAGCACCGCTCCCCTCGCGCCGCCGGACGTTTTTTCCCCACTGCCGGACTTGTCCGCCACCTCCGCCGCCGCCACATGTCAGCCTATGATACGCCGCGCCGCCCGCACCCACATCCCCGCGCCCCTGCGCACCGGCCTGCTGGGGCCCAGGCGGGGCCCTCCCCGGCCCGCGCCCCGCCGCCGTCGCGACCCGGCCGCCCGAGCACCCTGCCGCCGCGTCTTCTCCGCTGCGCAGCCCCGCATCTTCATCGCGCCACCGCCCGACTCCGCCTCGCCGCCGGGATCCGGCCGGCCCCCTCCTGGCGAAGGATCCGGCCATCTTCCCCCTCCCTTCCGGCGAGATTCCGACGAACTCCAGCGAACCTCGATCTGCGTGCAAACCCTAGATCCAGATCTGGGTGGTGATATTTTCATCTCAGTCTTTTCCCTGCTATTATTTTTATGCCCTGTAAACTTGATGCTACATTGAGATCCATGCTTATTTTGGGATACTTCAGTAAGGATGTTTGGAACATGTGATTATGCTCTATCCATTCATGCCCCTGTTTGCAATTATAGAGTCCTCTAGCATGTCATTTTCTTGCTCTACTTTTGCTATAAAATGTTCCTGGCAGAATGTTAACATGTTAATCAATATTTCCATGTGTTTTTCTAGTGATCCATGCATCCTATTAACTTGCTCTTGCCATGGTTAGCTTCATCAACATGTCATATTACTGTTGGTATGATTGTTTTGTCATGAAATGATTTGTCGTGAGTGGCCTGAGCTCACAAAGTTGCTATCATAAATCTGTTTATGCCATGCTCTGTTTTTTTGTAAGTCTGAAACTGTTAATAAAACTTGCTATGTTTACATGGGTGCCATCATATCTTCTGTGCCTTTTTGGCTCAAGTTCAGTAAGGGACTTTTGTTCTATTCTTACATTAGAATCATGCCATGCTTTTATTTGCTATGATATGTTCCTGTAGCATGTTGTTTGCTAGCTTTAAATAGTGCTTCCTGATGTTGTTTTTGACATGTTTGTATTTTCACTAAGTGTGTGAAGATGATATCTTTTGCACTTTTGCCATGCTTTTTCGAACCTGTTCTTGAGTGATTTAGCCATAGCAAAGTGTTCATGTTTTGTCAAGCATCTCTTGTACATCACTGCCATATCCTTTGTTGCTATGTTGGAGTGCAGTAGCTTAGTTTCTTGTTGCATTCAAAGTGCTATCATGTTGTTAATCACAGTTTGCACCATTCTTGTTTTGCTTGCCATTTGTAAACCGTGCATCCGTTTCCGGTGATCTTTATATCGATTTCAACTGAAATCATCTTGTCTTTCCAGCGGCATACTTAGTTTTTCAAGTTGATGCCTTGATCATTCTTTCCCTTCCGGAGCACGCATATGCATTGCACCATGTATATCATGCCATGTATTGCATCATGTTGATTGTGCATTGCACCGTGATTGATTGTTGTTCCTTTGCTTGTGTTCTTGCTTTGGGTAGATCCGGAAGATGAGTACGTGAACGAGGAACCTATTGAGTATGCTAACGAGGATCAGGCTTTCGACAACTTTGAGAACTTTGGAGGCAAGATGACCATACCCTCGAAATCACTCCTATCTTTGCTTGCTAGTTGTTCGCTCTATCGTTATGTCACGCTACCTACCACTTGTTATATCATGCCTCCCATGTTGCCATGTCAAGCCTCTAACCCACCTTCCTAGCAAACCATTGTTTGGCTATGTTACCGGTTTTGCTCAGCCCCTCTTATAGCGTTGCTAGTTGCAGGTGAAGTTGAAGTTTGTTCCATGTTGGAACATGGTTATGTTGGGATATCACAATATATCTTATTTACTTTAATGTATCTATATAGTTGGTAAAGGGTGGAAGGCTCGACCTTTTTCCTGGTGTTTTGTTGCACTCTTGCAGCCCTAGTTTTCGTCATACCGGTATTATGTTCCTTGATTTTGCGTTCCTTACACGGTTGGGTGTAATGGGAACCCCTTGACAGTTCGCTTTGAAAAGAACTCCTCCAGCAAGGCCCAACCTTGGTTTTAACATTTGCCACCTAAGCCTTTTCCATTGGGTTCCGTGGACTCAAGGGTCATCTTTATTTTAAACCCCCGGGCCAGTGCTCCTCTGAGTGTTGGTCCAACCTGTCAACCGCCGGTGGCCACCAGGGGCAACTCTGGGCCGGCCTACCGGAAGTTTGGACAATCCGGTGTGCCCTGAGAACGAGATATGTGCAGCTCCTATCGGGATTTGATGGCACAGTCGAGCGGCTTTGCTGGTCTTGTTTTACCATTGTCGAAATGTCTTGTAACCGGGATTTCGAGACTGATCGGGTCTTTCCGGGAGAAGGAATATCCTTCATTGACCGTGAGAGCTTGTGATGGGCTAAGTTGGGACACCCCTGCAGGGTATAAACTTTCGAGAGCCGTGCCCACGGTTATGTGGCAGATGGAAATTTGTTAATATCCAGTTGTAGAAAACTTGACACTTAACTTAATTAAAATGAATCAACCGCGTGTGTAGCCGTGATGGCTCTTTCCGGCGGAGTCCGGGAAGTGAACACGGTATTGTGTTATGCTTGAATGTAAGTAGCTTCAGGATCACTTCTTGATCACTTCTAGCTTCTCGACCATGCGTTGCTTCTCTTCTCGCTCTCAATTGCGTATGTTAGCCACCATATATGCTTAGTGCATTGCTGCAGCTCCACCTCACTACCTTCTCCTACCCATAAGATTAAATAGTCTTGATCTCGCGGGTGTGAGATTGCTGAGTCCTTGCGACTCACGGATACTTCCAAACAGTTGCAGCTGCTGAGGATACCAGTGCAGGTGATGCTACCGAACTCAAGTGGGAGTTCGACGAGGATCTAGGTCATTAACACATTTCATTTCCTGATGATCAATAGTGGAGCCTAGTTGGGACGATCGGGGATCTAGCATTTGGAGTTGTCTTCCTTTATTTTGGCCGTAGTCGGTCTTTGAGTGTATTCGGATGATGTATGAACTATTTATGTATTGTGTGAAGTGGCGATTGTAAGCCAACTCTTTATCCCTTTCTTATTCAGTACATGGGATTGTGTGAAGATTACCCCTCTTGCGACAAAACTACCATGCGGCTATGCCTCTAATTCGTGCCCCGACACGTGGGAGATATAGCCGCATTGTGGGTGTTACACATCTAAACCCATTCTACTTTGTTTCCATAATAAACGTGTGAACGTGACTCTACAAAAGACCAAACCATGCCCCCATAGGATTCACGTCCGTGCCTCTTCCTCTAAAAGAGTCAACGGGGCCATTTCGAAAACAAATATAGGCGAACGTGACTCTATATAAAGCCACACCATTTGGAACACGAAGAAAAACTAACATGAGACTACACAATACCAAGTCGTGCCTTTTTGCGACCCATGACCGTGCGAGGAATATACTACACCAGCGTCCCTCGAATAGGCCATTCCGTGCCTCACAGAGTAAATAGTGGGTGTTCACATCCGACAGTGCCTCTATGGGCCGAACGCCCGTGCCTCTCCGTCTGATCGAGTCAACGGAATCATTTGGAGCACAAACATGCTGTCTATGACGTTTTTAAGTTGACAGGGTTCATGGTTCCCAATTCATTGTTGTTCTTCTAATTGCAAATTGACTGCTCTCTTATTTATATAGTTCACTTCACCTGCTGAGGTTGCTTTAAATAATCACACTGTTTCCTCTTCAGCTCTTCTAACAGTATCTTATGGATTTCATGAGATGGGATCTCGTCAAGTGAAGTGAAGTCAGAAAGATTTATCTGTTTCAAGTCAAATATTATCTCTGGGGCATATCCCTGGGAGTAATCTGAGACAAATAGAAACGACAGCTTGTAAATGTAAAGCCGAGAAAGAGCTTGAGTAATCCGGGACACTTTATTTGCTCTGTTAAAGCCTCTCTTTTTACATTGTTAAGTGACTTATACGCTTTAGCTATCATTGTTAAGTGACTTATGTGAAATTATAAAGAATGGATAATTGCAATCAATTAACCATACTTATAGTTTTCAAGAGATGAAAAACATCATCACTTATTGTTGTGCTTATGAGCTGTCTGACACATTTGAATATAACTATTCAAAATGGAGATGGAGTTACTTTATTGGGAAACGTATTGATGGTTCCTACAGATGCGGTAAGGACCTTTTATTTATAAAATCTGTCTGGTCGAGTCAACGGAATCATACGGAACACAGACACAGAGGACCGTGACTCTATATTATACGGCACGATGCCTTTTAGCGCTTCACGCCCGTGCCTGTGACCCTTAACACTACCACGAACGTCCACGCAATCGTCAGAGCACAAGTCATGTCGCTACCTGGAACAGAACTGTGACTGTATTCACTTCACGCCCGTGCTTCCAATAAAAGAAGGGTGACGCAACTCAGTACAAAACTGTGACTTTTAAAAACAAGGAACTTACACTTTTAAACACCTCGACTCTCGAATCGGCCATCCTGTCCCTCACAAAATAAACAGTTTATAGCATGAACATCTAAACCCATTCTTTTTTGTTTACAACCTCTTCATCTGAATGAGTCAACGGAATCATTCAAACACAAATACAGGCGAACGTGACTCTATATAAAACCACACGATGACTTTGTGGTATGCAAGCTCGTGCCTGTGACCCAAAACACTGCAACACACAAAAGCCACGAACGTACATGCATTCATCAGTACACAAGTCATTACAATACTTGGTTCAGAATCGTGGGTGCAGAGACTTCATGTCCCGTGCTTCATAAGTAACAATGCCTAATTACAATGATACTCGAAACCAAAATACATTTTGTTAACAAAGTAGCTGACAATGAAATTTCACAAGACAAGGTAAGAAACTCCAGTCCACTGCTTAACAACACGAGATGCACACAACAGCCAGGGATGTTGTTGTATACCTAGTCCCCACCGACCTTCTTGCTGGATTGCTCCCCGCGCAGTTCATCAATCTCCTTCTTCAGCACCTTCATATTCTCGTCATGTTGCTTCACAGCTGCGACCGATTCCTCCAACAACCGGACGTGCTCTTCAAGGAGATTGTTCTTCTCAACCGCAATTACTACGATCCTGGAATTCGCCTTCTCCAATTCTTCACTTCTTTCCTGGTAGGGCTTCTGCCACCCGTAGATGATCTCCTGCATATGCTCGTACGTTTTGTCAGCCTTTGCAATTGAAACCAAGGCATTCATCTCATGGACCAGGTTATAGAGAGTAACTAACAAGGACCTCTCAGCACTTTCTGTCGCCGCCCCGCTCACCATTCCCTTCTTCTTTCTCGAGCCACAACTGCTCCCCAATTTTACAGTGGGGGAGTTCTGTTGAAAACAATGACGCAGCCTAACCCTAGCTCCAATTGATAGTAAATCGATATCAGCAAGACACACCCGCATCAAATTAGGAGTCAGCTAACCACAATAATTCATGTTTCACAAACTAAATCAAGCAACAGAAAGAAAGAAAAAACGAATGAAGGAGAAGCAGAGTCATCGTGAACTTACAGACGAGGAACCCTCGCCAGCCGGGATCTCCTCCCGCGATAGGACATGACGGTCCGGCATAGTCCCCTTCTGATCAGCCATGGCAGAGATGGTCAGAGAATACAGAGAAGGAAGAGGAATGGAAGGCCTGACGACGAACAAAGGGAGGACTAGGGTTTGGCTAGGGTTTCGAGACTCCGTCCGTCCGCCTTAAATATCTGGAGCTTCCCCTCGGACCACGAGCCAGTGCGGCGTCACCGGAGGAGACGCCCGTCGGACCATTGGGTTTCCGGAGCGGCACCACGTGGCATTCACACCCGAATACGAGGATACGCCCTTCAAACCATTGGGTTTCCGTGATAAATACACAAATGTGACTCTGGGTAGAGAATAACAATGCCTCCCCGGGCTGCACGGATGTGCCTGCCCTTGCGAACGGTTCAACGGAATGATTTGGAACATGAAGACAACATAACGCGACTCTTCACAGTACCACGCCGTGACTTCCTGGGAACCATGACCTTGCAAAGAATATACAACAGCAGCGTCTCTCGAACTAGCCATTCGTGCCTCACAGAGTAAACAATCAGTGTTCACCATGACTTCAAACCAAACTGTGCCTTTGTATGATTAACGCCTGTGCCTCTCCATCTGATCGAGTCGATGGAATTATTCTGAACACAAACACAGACGAGCGTGACTCTATATAATGCCACACCATGCCTATGCCTCTCCATCAGTTCGAGTCCATGCCTTTATCGAGTAATACACGTAACATCAATAAACAACCGTGACTGTGCTTTTGAAAACAAGGAAAGAAGCTTTTAAAAATAGCTTCAACAGTGAGTGTTCGCATCTGAACCCATTCCGCTTGGTTACCCCAATTAAATAAACGAACGTGACTGTGCGTAATGCAACCCTATGCCTCTGTGGGATGACCGGACGTGCCTCTCCATCTGAACGAGTCGACAGAAGCATTCAAAACATAAACACGGGCCAGTGTGACTTTGTATAAAACCGCACCATGCCTTTGTGGGCCGCACGCCAGTGCCTGTGAGCTGAAATACTCCAGAGAGCCACGAAAATCCACGTGTTTATAGAGTACAAGTCATGACGCTACTTAGTACAGAACATGGCTATACGGACTTCAGGTCCGTGTTTTGCTTGAAAAACGTGGCATCGTGATGTGAGTTCTTTGCTTGAAAAACGTGCCTTCTACATCCACGCGTCTGTGCGCCTAACAAGCAAGGAACGCCAACTCGTATTAAAACCGTGGCTCGTATGGCTACACTTCCATGCCTCTTACAGTGAATCCTCTAAGAGAAACATCTGTAAACACACCCACTCACTAACGCGACTCCACCTAATAAAAAAACGTGACTCAAAACACTCGACTCCTGTGACTTTCCATGTGAACGAGCAATCGGAATCATTTGGACCACAACTACGCACGTGTCGCAAAAACGTGCTCCCCGTGACCCCACGAAGTGCCCCTAGTGGAAGCCCAATCGTGCTCCTACTGCTAACACACGACATCCATGCCTAGAGCCTATTCATCTACATGTACCAACGAATGAAACAACACGACGACAATGCAATGCATAAATGCCTTACAGATCCATGGCAGTACAAAAGGCCACATGCCCCGACGCAACGAAGAAACACGCTCCAAGCTCTCTGCCTACACTCCAGCAACGTTCTTGATCAGCTGGTGGGCGAGCGCTTCCTCAATCTCCTTCTTCGTCATCTCATGACCTTACTTCGCAGCAGCATACGAATCCTCAACCAGGCTTTTGTACTTGACGAGGACCTCAGCCTTCTCATCCATAAGCTGCCCCACTTCGCCCGACGACTTCTGCACCAACGCATGGCTCTGCTCATACAGATTCTTCAAGCGGGCGACCTCCTGATCCTTCTGGTCGAGCTCATAGAGAAGCTTCTCATTCTCACACAGAGATCGAAATATGAGACCACTGGACTTCTCCACAGAGGCATTGCTCTGCTGCACCAACTTCTCCAGGCAAGCGATGAACTGCTGCTGCTTAATTAGCTCATCGAGCACGTCATCGCTGGCTAAGGAATTCTGTACTTCCATCTTGCCGAGATCGTCTCCATGGCGAATGCGCTTGTGGGAGGAATCGCCTCCACGCGAGAGATCGTTCGACACCTGGGCAACGGGGCAGGATATCCCTGACGCCGCTACAGCATAGCGGCAGCACCTCTCCCTTCTTTCTGCGGCTTTGGTCCTCGGTGCCTGGTTGCTTGAACACCCAAAACCCCTCTTACCGGCCATGGCGCAAGCAAGGAGCTACCAGCAAGAAAGATATGCCTGTCTCTAGAGAATTGTGGACGTGGAGTGTTCCATGAGTAGGTACCTTTTTATAACATATGAACACCGATCAGACGGTCAAACGGAATAACCGACGCCTTGAATTCTCACAGTCTCTCTTAAATACCTCGAACTCTGCATGCCTGGGAAACACTAGTACTATCATTTCGTCTCCCCGTGCGATCGTCCACACTACAACCACTCAACTTCTTTCTAATGGTATGTATATATTCAACAGAAAACATCTCAAACACAATTTACTTACTGTGTACGTCTTTCTGTATTCCAAAGAACTTACTGTCAAATTCATACCATTATCCATTGCCATTTTTTGTTTTGAAATGATATTTATATGAAAATCTTACTATATCCACGAATTAACTTGCACACATCTCCAGGTGACACCTTAGTGAAAACCTCCGTAACACACGCAGGCACGAACGTTACGCTCTCTAATAATAAACAGTGCCTCCCTGGAACGCACCACCACGACTCTCCACAACAAAGGAACGAGTTGACAAGGAAAACATTCCCATACACATCGTCAGGACTGTGTCTGTTGCATTAGTAGCACAGTGCCAACTCGGCTTCACTTCCACGCACCTCACAGTGACTCGCCAAAAAAAATGCGTGTAACACATGGGTGGACAAACGTGACTCTGGCTAATAAGAAGACTTCCCTCCACCGGATTCACGTCCATTCCTCTCCAAGAGAACGAGTGAGTGGAATCATTTGGAAATACCAAAAGCATACACCCATGCTAACAAGACTCTGACCAATGCGTTAACATGCTTCCCTTGATTTCATGTCCATGCCTCTCCAAATGAACTGGCGAGCGGAATCATTTGGAGCACAAAGAAACAGGAAACATGACTCTCTCTAATAACAAACAGTGTCTCCCTGGAATACACTACCGCAACTCTCCACAACAAAGGAATGAGTTGACAAGGAAAACATTCCCATACATAGCGTTAGGAGCGTGCTTGTTGCATTAGTAACACAGTGCAAACTCGGCCTCACTTCCACGCACCTCAAAGTGACTCGCTAGAGAAAATGCATGTAACACAAGCATGGACAAACGTGACTCTGGCTAATAAGAAGACTTGCCTCCGCCGGATTCACGTCCATTCCTCTCCAAGAGAACGAGTGAGTGGAATCATTTGGAAATACCAATAGCATACACCCGTGGTAATGAGACTCTGACCAATGCGTTAACATGCTTCCCTTGACTTCATGTCCATGCCTCTCCAAATGAACTGGCGAGCGGAATCATTTGGAACACAAAGAACCATGAAACGTGACTCTCTCTAATAACAAACAATGCCTCCATGGAACGCACCACCGCAACTCTCCACAACAAAGGAAGGAGTTGACAAGGAAAACACTCCCGTACACAGTGTCAGGAGCATGCCTGTTGCATTAGTAACACAGCGCCAACTCGGCTTCACTTCCACGCACCTCACAATGACTCTCTAGAGAAAATACATGTAACACAAGCATGGACAAATGTGACTCTGGCTAATAAGAAGACTTGCCTCCGCCGGATTCACGTCCATTCCTCTCCAAGAGAACGAGTGAGTGGAATCATTTGGAAATACCAAAAGCATACGCCCTTGGTAACAGGACTCTAACCAATGCGTTAACATGCTTCCCTTGAGTCCATGTCCATGACTCTCCAAATGAACTGGCGAGCGGAATCATTTGGAACACAAAGAACCATGAACGTCACTCTGAGTAACGCCAAACCATGCCCCTATGGATAACACAACAACACTAAAATCAAAAAAAAAATGCTAACATCCCACAGACTAACAATCAAGAAGGCAAGAAAAAACAAGCTCATCAAAGTACACAGAAAGTTGCACCAATCTTGATGTCCAAACGGACGGTCGAAGATTCGAGACGCTTCGCCTTTTCCATAGGAGGGTGAGCGCTGGTGGTCTCACTTCCATCTGCCTCACCGTGGAACGTCATAGAAAACGTCTGTAACATGCGCATGCACGAACATGACTCTGAGTAACACCAAACCATGCCCCTGTGGATGTCACCACACTAACATAAAAAACGCTCCCGCAATTGAGCAATCAAGGAAAAAACAATCCCATCGAAGCCCACAGAAAGTTACACCAATCTTGATGTCCAAACGGATGGTTGAAGATTCGAGACGGTTAGACCATTTCCCTCTCTCCCTCCACTACTTTCTTGCTTTTGCTTTCGCACCGAAAATCTCAAACACTTCACCAGTTCCCCTCTCTTGAACACCCTCCTCTCTCCTTCTGCCCCCATTGTCCAATCCAGCAGACCAACCAAAAATCCAAATCGTGTTCGCCTCACCCACCAGCTGCCATCCACTTCGAGATACAGACAGTCGGTCTGTGTCCGCGAAACCATCAAAAACCTCTCCCGGCGGCGGCGGCGACTGACGGTGACGACCCGTGCTCACAGCGGAGGTACCAACAGAGAGCAAGGACAAAAACTAGCCGATGGATGCAACGAATCCCTCACAAGAAATCGAAGGTAAAAATATATATTAATACATTACATTCCATTACCACAGGTCGATCAAAGCGATTTCCCCCCTTTTTGACGGACATGAACCCTAACCGCCACATGAAATAGTATTTCCAAAAATTTTGTTTAGACTTTTCTAGCAAAATTGAAATAAAAGGTAGACACGCGTGCAATAGGATGCTACCCCTACCCGCCATAGAAATTTTCTCGCAAGATAATTGCCTAAAGCGTACTGTGCATGCCAGAACTATCTAGGACACCGCTCTAGATTCAAACCTTGAGAGCATCCTTAAATTCAAAACCTGGTATTTATAGGAGATTCTATATATCCGTTGATTGTATCTATTTCAAATTAGGTGCCTCTCTCATATTAACATCCGTGCTCCAATAATAGATCTAGCTGTGTGCTTATAGCGTGAAACAATCTGTGCCTCTCCAACAATGCTGTTTTTTGTCCACGGGATGCATCTCCTCTTTTTGCTGTGCAATTAAATTATGCTTCTACTGCTGCTAACGCCTGGGCATTTTTATGCAACAAGGACTAGTAATAAGGAAAACAGGGTGCCTGCGGAACAGCCTGTCGTGCAGCAAGGTAGTATAAAAGGCTCACACAATCCATATAACAAAAACTATGTAGCAGCAGCAGTAAGTTAACCACTAACGTCCACACAATCCCGGGAAATTACACTTCAATGAAAATTTTCACACACTATGTGTATTATTATTCATTCGTGTGCATTTTATCTTACCCTCTAAACCTTACAATTATTGCTCCAATTTACAGAATATCATTTGTAGTGTATTTTTCCCTATAAAAATAGACTTCCCCTCACTGATATGGACTTCACAGCAGCCATACTGCTCACACCTGACCCTAATTTCTATCACTAATTGGCCAAACCAAGAGTTAGGAGGAACACTTGATATAAAAAGAAAACAATGGATTGATCGCCTTTTTAGGTCAGGAAATGAATGAAAAGGGCTATCTTATGAATCTATGTAGATTAAGTTTCAGATTCTTTTTGTGCGGTCGTGGAAGACATAGTTTTCAAACTATATCCCATTTATTTCGATGTTGCTACGTAATCCTTTTGTTACATAATTATCGTGCAGGTGATGGAGCAGGAGATATTGAAATGATTTTGTCTGAACTTAATAGTGCATATCCAGAACAACCACTCATCTCTCCTGACCCGTCAGAAAAAAGAACGAAGTAGAACATGGACAACGAAGCACCCGAGCAAGTGCCAGCACTAGCTTCCAGCAGGGAGGGCAACAAAAAGCAAGTGACTAGTAGCAGAAAAGAGAGGCCATCAGAAACCAAGACCGTCGTTCCTCCTAGAGAAAAAAGACAAAAGAGAAAGGACAAAACTCAACTCATCAGTGACGGTGCTACCTTTTAGCAGCAGCAGCCAAGTCCTCTAATGATGCTCCCGCCAGCAGTTCCATGCGTCGAGAATGAACTAACTAAACCCAAGAAGAAAAACAAAAGACAACGGTTGGAAGAAGACGAGGATGATGCTAGCAAAGAGTCAAAGCGTGATGCTGCCAGTGACGACGATGGCACAAAACATGATGATGATCTCATTCGTACAGAGGGCGATGATGCCGCACGGGACAATGGTGGCGCCACAGAGGACAGCAACAATGATGTAAAACACATTTTCTCTACAAATTTTTGCTACCAGTTTTCACCCATGAAAACCAAATCATCCTCTATAACAAAACCCTCCTTTTCTCAACAGGTAAAACCAAGACAGAAGCGCACAAAAGAGGAGAAAGACAAGTGGAAAAGAATTGGCAGCACCAACGGATGATGAACATGAGGCAACAACAAATAAGGACAAATGCGAAATCAAGGCGGAGTAGCATTTGATCAGGTCAATAGAGCATGGAAATTACTTGAAGAACGTCACCGGCAAGATGTTAGGACAACAGGGTTTGGAAGCATAGAGGAATGCCAAATAAAGCGCTCCATCTGCAAACCGCTTGCAGCACACATCTACGACAACTTGAACACAAAAAGCATGACAATATCGTTCGGTGAAGCTGATCAGCAGAAAGAAATCAAGATAACAAAGGAAGGCATCCACAAGGTGTTTGGATACCCAAATGGTACACAAAAGTCAGCACCAAGGCCACAGATTTCCACCGATACAATGAGCAAACTTGTCACAAAACTTGGCCTCAAGAAAATGAATTTCCATCACGACGATCTGTTTAAAGAACTAAAAAATTAGTGAAAGTAGATGACGAACAATCAAACAGGAAATCAGTTAAAATAGTTTTCCTTATTTTTTTCCACAACGTTGTCTATGGAACAAACTCCCCTACCTTCAGCAAACAAGCCATTATGGTCAAGGACTTGGACTATCCAGAAATGGCAAAGATGGATTTCTGCGAGGTAATTGTCGAAAGTATGAAGGAAGGAGCCAAGATATGGAAGAAGCACATGATGTTGCCTCAGGAAGAAAAGAACAAAAAGCATCTCAATGGTTTGGCACAGGGACCAGTAATAATGTACCTCGACTCCTTGCTGTTGCCGACCGACACAAAAGAAATGTGGAAGATTGCCAAGACAATGGACAAGACATCATTACCGCGAGCAAACCACCTCAGAGAGAGTGACCTAAAGAAAATAGCTAGAGCAGACATGAAAAGGGACAGAAAAGCACGACCAGATGACTATGAATTTGGCAAGATAAAGGTATATCCCTATTGAATATATATGCATTATCCCTTATAAAAACGGTTTCGAGGCTAACCAATTCCGTTCTGCCGAAACAATGCACACATGGAAAGGAATAGCAGAGAGGATCTTCTATGCCAGCACAGCAACACCTTCGTATTCAGTACATATGATACCAGCACAACAACAGGAGCACCAGCAGAGGACCAAACTACTATCACCTCCAACCAACCGCCAGGACGAAGCACATGTCAGCACGAGTGGAAGCAAGGAACCCGTCACAGGCACCAGCACAGGATCAGATGAAAAATTCGGAAGGATAGAAGAAATGTTGAAATAAGTACTCGACGAAACAAAACAGATATCCAGAATAACGACCAGGGCTGGACACCAATGCAGTGAAAAAGGGGAGAAATTAGATGAAAAATGAAGAACTAAGTGGTGCAACAAACAATTGCCCTGATGGATTATTTGAAACAACTTAGAGAATTTTAGGACATAGTTTGCAGAGTGAGCTTACCAGAAGAGACGACGTTGAAGTTGCAGGATCGAGCAGACGCAGGAGCCACAACTGCACTAGTAGATGGCAACCACACGAAAGAAGTCGTAGCCCTAGGAGAAGTAGGGGGAAGAGAAAAAGAAATAAGGAAGAACAAGACCAACAAAACAAACATGAAGGGAAGAAAAGAATAACAAAATCAAGAACACATACCTCGAGAATTAGCCAGTGGGAGACAAAAGAACAAAACAAGGTGCAAAAAGAGCAAAGCAAGGAGCACGTATCAACCAACACAACAAGTGTCGAATGACATCAAGAACAAGGTAGAAAAGTAGCTACACAAGGAGATAATCAACATGAAACAGGTAAATGAGAACAAGTACATCATCCATGTGACTTAAAAGCGATGCTTTCAAACTTGAACTTAAAAAATCTGTCTTCGATTCTGTCAGGGACACGACAACAGAACTCCACCGAAACATAAAGGCCAACAGCAACATGTCATCAAGAACACCAAGCAAGGGTGGAGGCAATAGAAGAAGCAACCCAACAACAGATAATGCTCCCTCAAGAAAATCAACAGGAGCAGTCCAAGAGACGAACAGGATCAAAGCCAGCAAAGACGTGAGTATAAAAAATCAGTCTCTTCTTTCTAAAAAGTCTCTTCTCTCTAAGCTAGAAAAGGTTTTGAGTTAACTGACAAATCTGCAACAAAATATACACTCAGCCAGACAAGTATCATATCGACGGTCCCGCAAATGAGGCACAGACTGATCTAGCATCGACCGTTAACAGCACGACAGAAAAACAAGAAGGAAACAACAAAGAAGAGGTAAGACTTCCAAACACACTTTGCCCAAATACCGTCAACTCATATTGTTTCATCTATCAGGTATTACAAGCACGACAAAGGGAAGAGGATTCCCATGCAAAACAGAAAGTTGATAGAGAAGAGCTTTTCAGCACAAGAGCATTCCAGATGACCTATACAGGGGAGAAAGCCTCAAACACTCCACCTGGTGACACACCCAAGGCTGGTATACACAACAAATAGAAAGTGGACGCACAAACGGATATCCCAACCACCGGCGCAAAGGTAAAATTCAACAAGAACCATTTTCCCAAAATTTATAAGAAATGTACTGCCCAGTACAACCTATCATGGTAAAACAAGAATTACAAGCAATGAATCATGCTTTTCCTTTTTCATGAAATGCAGGTAACAAACGAGGACGGTCATGCCATAGAACAGCAAGGAGTACAGACGAAACAAACCAAAAAATAAGGGCAAATGGTGACTCAAATGGTACCCAGTACGCTGACCAAAGAGCAGTCTTCACATGAAAAACACAACCGAGAAGAGATGCCACCAACATCAGAGACCAAAGAGGTAAAGCTGCACGCACCTACTCCTACAACGTTAAAACAAAAAAGTTATGCATGCACAGATGAAGTCCCAACTTTATTTACATATTTTGATTGAACGGAAGAAAGAAACAAATGAAGTAGAAGATGTGCCTCAAGAAGAGATACAAAGTGCTGCTACCGCTCGACAATGTACAAAAACTCCAGAAGACAAAGAAGAAGTGACAGGCACGACACCAGAGAAATTGAATGTAGAGTTCAAGCTACAAAACCTCTTTCTATAGCATATAAAAATGCATCCACAGAAAGAAACACAAACACATTTTAATTACTTTTTGCGTCCCAACAGATGCAAGAAACAGAGGAGACCACCAATATTCAAGACCAACAAACACACCAACACAAGGGAATGGAACAAGCTGAAGATGTTCTTCCAACAACAGACAGTGTAACCGCCGTAGACCAAACCAGAAAACCTTCGCTATCCGGGCAAGAAATAACAGGGATGGCAACGTCGACGCAAAAGATCGAAAAGGTGAAGTGAGATAAGCTGCTTTTAAGGAAATTAGAAATTTGAGTGAACAAAGACACAAATGCAATCTCATTTATCTACCTCTATGTCTCAACAGCCACATGACAAAAATGATGACACCACGGATGAACAAAACGAAAAAGATCCAGAGGAGGTCCAAAAACCTCCACTCACCATAGGAAAGGTCGAAGAGGCAGCATCGGTGGAAACGACTGAAAAGGTGAAGCTACAATAAAAAAGTTCAAAGACACACTAAACATTTGAGTATTTTTCTTAGGGAACAGACACTAAACTACAATGAAAATAACGAGCATATTTAATTATTTTTTAACCACGCTTTTGCACGATAACGCAGAAACCTCAACAAGACACGCACACAGACACAAGCAAAGAAGCAAAGGGCCGCAGTGCATTGGAAAACCATGCAGACCAGAGAGAGAGAGTCAGACAACAACAAGAAAAAGGCTGCACCATCAGACAAGAAACATTGTGCTCTAAAAGATGTTGCCGCCACAAACACGACAGTAACCCAGGACGGCACTCAAACAGAACGTGAACCGTTGATCATACAAAACCTGGCCATCGAAGAAGGCACAAAAGATGAAGGGATAGAACACCTGTACAACAACGTCATGACAGTGAATAAAGACAAAGGGTAAGTTCATGTTACCACCAAACAATTATTTTCTTCCAATGATTTCCTCCCTTAAACATTTTATATGTATACCTGTAAATATATATATATATATATATATATGTATATGTATATATATATATATATGTATATATATGTTGCAGGCACGAGATTTTAATAAATACAGAGACGTCAACAGTAACGGTCAGCCACATGGCACAAACTTCGACATTGGAAAGGCAGTGCACAGCGAAACCATGGTAGTCATGCTACAGATGTTGAAAAAGCAACTCAGGGGCACAAAGAGAAAGATTCTATCAATATACAACACCGTAAGTAAAGCTCAAGTTTCAACAATGAATATCACTCTATCAATCAATCAAACTTTCTGTACAATTGAATTTACAAATTTATTTTACACACGTGTGACAAAACAAGCAGGCATCAATACACATGGCCAACCATGAAGATCCATTGGATTTGAAAAATAAAGACGAAGCACACATTAGAGACAAGACAATGCCTAAAAGGCTTAAAAGATTCCTTGATGTGCAAGAAGGAGAGCAACTACAGAATTTCGACATGGTAAGAACATCTCATGTTACAGATAAGAGATACAATCTCGGCACTACAATTTCATATAACGATCAACAAATCATGACCAAATCCAAGAAGGATATCTTATTTATTTATTTTGCATTTTTCAGTTCTTTCTACCAGTTTGCATACGCGGGCCTGTTCAACAAGGACATCTGGGCCACTACTTCGTTGTTACAATTAACATGAAAAAAGAGCGATTTGAAATCCTTGACTCTTTAATAGATGAATATCCAGGCACAATGGGTTACTTCAACACAGTAACAAGCAGAGCAAAGAGGGTATGGGAGCAAATAAGCAAATTGCTCCAACTATCTCAAGTAGTATTGACCATTTTGAAAAGGTCAAAATGCAGGTGCCACTTCAGGGAAAAACGTAAGCACTACAAACCTTTCTCCTTTTCCTTACTGTAACAATTAAATTATTAATGCAATTCATAAAAAACATAGGACGTTAGGACAACTTCACCTAAACTGCCCAACCATCTTTGGACAGCGACAATAACCAATCATCCTTCTACCTGCAAACTCGACTGTGCGTTCTATATGTTCATGAACGCAAAGCACTACACCGACGGTGGAGAAATAGTGTTACTAACAGAAGAACAAGTCCCAGAGTCAAGGAAGAAAATTCTCTATCAAATAATCAGCCAATACAGAGATACAGCCGCATTATCATTAATCAACTACACCACAGGTTTCTCTTTCTAAATACGACAAAGTAAAATTCTACTTATCTAATTTTCTGAGACACACCAATAAGTTTTTATTTTTTATTTTGACAGATATGCTGAACTCTAAGGTTGTTATGGAAGACAGTGAAATGCAACGAATACATTGTGACATAATTCAAGAAGAGATTCCTCCAACTCCCGAGCACATTGGGATGAGTGCTCAAGAGATAAAACTTATTGAAATTAATGACACAAGCAGCGATGAGGAGATAGAAGATTATCATGTAAGCAGCAAAGATACCACCAAGGTGTCTGAAGAAGCACTCACGGAAGAACAAGCAAAGACAGATGCTGGTTTACAGAGGGAACAACACACGCAGCCAGACACTAATTTACAAAAGGAAGAGGAACGAAAAGATCCACCGATAGAACCAGACAGACCACCCCTAGATAAAAACACCGAAGGCATAACATGCTCTCCTTTAGAAGTGGATAACAGGACAAAGAGCGTACCAACTCGCCAATAACAGCTTTCCAAATAGAACATGAACCCTGTTGGCGAAGATCGCATATCAGGAACATCACCCGAGGCAAAACATGAACAAGAAGAAAAGAAGCAGAAAGAGAAGGATTTAGTAGAAAAGATACTTCAAAAGAGGAAATGTGATGCTGTAGTCTCAGTAGAACCGAGCATAAAAAACAACAACACACAAAAGGAAATGCCAACACCTGGGCAGCTTAACAAGCAGGCGCAGTTATGTCATGACAAGAAAAAGGCAAGGCATCTTGCAAGATTGCAGACAAGTTCCCCAAAACTCTCGACGATTCAATCACATGAGATCAGCTCAGCAAACATAATCTCGACTAAGTGGCCAGTCAAGCGAGCAAGCAAGGAAATTGAGAAAGTCAACACTGCACCACTTGTTCCAGGAGATTTCATTTACAAAGAAAAGGCCATGCAACTCTATAGATATCTGATGAGCCGACAAGGACAGAAAGAATGCGGGCGGTAAGAAGATTCTCCTTGTTCCATGGAAACGATTACAAAGAGTTGCATATTCTCTAACATCCAACTAACCATTCACTCAACTACTTCTAAACCCTCCTTTCTTGCAGAGAACAACTATATAAAAGCTCAAAGCGCGAAGGCTACATTTCAGGAAAATCCTTCGTGGAACAAGCAGGGAAAGGAGATACACAAATGGACGGCTCCATGCTAAACGCGTTACTGGACGAATGGACAGAACAGGAACAGTTCAACCCAGACGTCACAAATGTACTCCCTGGAGAATTCGCAAATGTATGCATACCTCACCCACAAAAACACCACTGTCATTAGTATGGTACAATATTTAACTAAAACCACACACTCTCTTTCTTGAAGATGGTGCTCGGTCTCAATTATAATAGAGGAGAGCTATCAGAATTCAACGAGGACGACACACTACAAGGATTTGAACAACTCGTGCGAGGTAAAAACACCCTGCATTCGAAGATGGTAAGTTCAAAACTATTACTGAACAAATGACTTATTTTTCTTGAGCTTCAACAATTAAATGAAATTCAATTTTTACATCAACAACGATCTCCTCTCTCAACGTAGATCACTGAACTATGTAAACTACGCTGATTTGTCTTGGAGTAAACACCATGTGCATCGAGCGGAACTCGTACGTACTTTTTGTACAATGATTTATTCTTTTCCTCGTGATAGTATGATACTCTTACTTTTATCAATGCCGCACCCAAACAACAAAACCAAAATGCAATTATAGATGAGAAGGATGTCCGTGCTGATGAACAAGTACCACCAACTAAAACACAAGAACGAACCGGACTGGGGAAGGATAGCAGAAAGGCCTAACAGGGTCTGCACACCAAAGCAAGAAGGAACACAATGCGGACACTTCATGGCCCAATTTGCGAAATACTGGAATGGAAAAGAACTGGTCAAGGACAGTGAGGTTTTGCATGTAAGTTACCAGTACATACACGTCAAATTACTTGATTTCTTTATTACCGTCATTAGTTTATTCACAATGGTGGAGAACACGTAACTATAAACCATACATTTTGACATGCCTGCAGCCCAACAAGGTGGATGCCGAATGGAACCAGAGTACGTATTCACACTCATATTCGGTAAAACCAACCAAATAAAGCACCATCAACTTCCTGAAAAAAATCAAAGTTTTCAAACCGGAGACTATAAACCTTTTTTCGCCCATGAAAGGTAATATAACTATTTTTCGTTTTTACCATCAGTCAATATGACAGGAGCTTCAAATATATCTTTTAGAAACAACATCCATAATTTTTTATCTGTTTTGATAGAGCGAGACGAAAAAACCCAGCATCAATTAGGGAGCACCAAGAAATACCCGCAACACCGGCATTCGTTTAAGCACGTGCATAAGGTGAACGAGCTCTACAACATAGTCATGAGTGTCACATGGCAGGACAAATTCAAAATGTGACTTGGTTCCTTTTGCAACTGAAATTAGTTTAAGTTAGGCGGCAATCACACAAATAAGACAGAAACTAGAAAGAACCTTGAATTCCTGTTTATCAGCTTTCTTGTTAATGACTTTCTCAACAAAATTTTCTTCCACTGTCCTGCCTGTAAGCAGAAAAGTATTATTCTCGAGAGATCAACCACAGAGCAACAACACAACTCTTACTGGATCAAACCTAAAGGAAATATTTGGGCCTGCAAACAAGAAAAAATGTCAAGGAATGGAAAAGAAGGTCCTCGATGAGTTAGCAAAAGCATGGGAAAGCAACCAAACTAAATATAGAAGACTTAGACTATTATTATGCCCAAGCTTTGCAGAGATAAATTTCAAAAAACCCACAATGATCATATAAACTCATCTTTTTGCAATGATTGTTTAATCGCTTGGTACCGATCTATTTTTTCTGACTTGTTTTTATGGTTTTTTATTTGTTGCCTGCAGAATATTCTAGGTTTAAAGGATAAAAGAAAATCTATGACGAACTTCAGAAATGATTTCACACAAGAGAAGGATATCTTGGTTCCTTTGTTCCCTAAGAAATGTCAATCAGAGAAGCTTAAAACAGCAAAAATGGTAATAGCGTTTTACATACAACAAAATAAAAATAAGCATTTCAAACAAAATACTATATTCTAAACTCTGCTCTAACAATAAACTTTTGTACCGCAGGTATTCATGCCACTTTAAAAGGAAGACCGACACACACTATTCATGCTCGAAAAATATAGAAGGAAGCTTCAAATCATCGAGCCTGAAGAAACCTCTCTTAAAGAATTGAAGAGGCAAGAATACCTGAAAAATCAACATGTTCACCACGTGCATGATGGCAAACTAAGTAAGCAAATTGCTGACATGGAAATCAATGAAGCCAACAAAGAAAACGAGCATAACAAATACCACAACCATAGAGACAAACTGGTAAGAATTGTAAGTAACACCATCTTTCAGTTTTACAAATTACACTACATGTGTTGGGGATATGACTACCAGGTATGACCTGCCCAGGAGGGGCCGGGTCAACCACAATGGCGGGTTACGTGAATGAAGCCTGAAGAGTATACAATGTGACGATTTACAATAAGGCTTATAATAGGCCCAAGCCCAGAGGCGTCTTAAGGCCCGTAAGTATAAACCGCCATGTCTGAATAGACTTGTAATACAAGGCATGTAAGAGATGTCACCGAGCCGGACACGTTGTATGAGCCGGCCGGGACTCTGTAGGCCACAAGGCATCAACCAGTGTATATAAGGGGACGACCCGGCGGCGGCTTAGGGCAAGAGACAACAGATCGAGAGCCAAGCTAGCGTATTCGCTCCTTGGTCATCGAAACCTAGCAATACCACATCAACTGGACTAGGCTTTACCTTCACCGCCAGGGGCCTAACCAGTATAAACCTCTCGTGTCCTTTGTCCCGATTAACCCCTTTAAGCTTCCTAGTTGCGATGGCTCCACGACTAAGTTGTTTCACTAGGACATCTACCATGGAAATTCCACGACAGTTGGCGCCCACCGTGGGGCCAGCGCACGGTGGATTTGAGGTCTTGAAGGGCAGCTTCGAAGGTCTCAAGGGATACGCTGTGGGTCGGATGACCAAGAGTCGTTGCGGCAAGCTCTACATCGACGACGCAGGCTGGGGCCCCGACTCCGGCTCAATTGAGTACGGGTACCGGGTCCCCTTCCGCGGAATCCACGTCTTCATCGGCCGGATCGGCGAGCCGCACCGACCTCATCGAGACGGCTCAGCGTGTGAGACCCGCTCGGACTCAGCCCGCCGCGAGGCGTGCCTTTGCGGGTTGCATCCTTGGAGGGGAGCTTTCTGAAGGATCTGTGGATGGCGGTGAGACGACCATCTATTATGACAGTGAGTCATCCACAGGTGAGACGGATTCATTGTATCAACTACAAGATGTCGGGCTTGGGGGCTGTTCCGATGGCAGCAGTATTCCGGACCCCTTTGAGATGCCGGACAGAGTGGGGATCTTCATGGCTGGTACGCAGCCCGCTCAAAACTCTATGGCTGCGGCAGCAATAACCTCCGAGACGACAGCGGCTGGGTCAGGAGACCCCGCGCGCCCACCGGCTCAGGTGCTAATGGATCTCATGGATAGGATGACGGCCCTGTTGACTACCGTGGTTGAACCGGCGGACCAGGCTCAGCATGATGCAGAGGTGGCATGGTTACGTGAGGAGGTAACACAAGCCAAGGAAAACCTGGTGGCAGAGGAGGTCAGGATGGCTGCAGAGCGGGCGGCTTTGGATGCTCGGACTCAGCAGCTTCAATCAGAGGCTTTTCGGCTCACGATGGATCTGAATGCATCAAACAAGGTCATGAGAAGAAGGCACCAGAAGACTCAATCACGTCTGCCTCTGACTTACGATCCTAGGAACCTCTTCCACACACCCGGTGCAGGTCCCAGTAACCCGCCAGAGGTGAATCGGATTGCAACACCCAGGGCTGGGGCGCCGGTTCAGCCACGGACTACGGAACCCCCTCGTATGAATACTGCTCCGCCTCATCGTACACCGACACCACCAGGTCATCTTTCTAACCCTTTGGAGAATCTGATAGCTGCATCGGTGCGTTTGGCGGCTCTCCCGATGGAGGATGACTCTCCGACGGTGATCGAAACATGAAGGGTCAGAGAACTCCTTTAGACAGCTCTGGCACAGCAGGAGGCATACTCTTATAGTCGAGACAGGATTCATTCAACCCCTCGCCCAAGCCGGAGCCCGAGCTATAGCAGGCATATGGATTCAGCAGCCATGTCAAGCAATGCCCAGCGCCGTAACCAGCCGCGCAGGCATGACCCGACACGTGATGGAGCTCTTAACTTGGTTGACCAAGATAGGATCCGCCAAGAGGCTGAGCGAGCGGTTCAACATGGCCGAACAGGCGGCTCACCAAGCTTTTCCGGTTTATCCGATGACCTTTGTTGAAGCAGGTGTGGCCACAAGGACAGGAGGTGTCCCTTGCTTGGTATCGGCTCTGCAGAATGAACGCTTGCCAAAGGATTTCAAGGGGCCTCGGAAGGTGCCTAATTACACAGCCGACTTACAACCCGGGGCATGGATTGAAAGTTATGAGATGGCTAGGGAATTGCTGGAGGTCAGTGACGCGGCAATGGCTAAGTACTTCACTATGATGCTGGATGGAACGGCCTGCACTTGGTTAAAGGGACTACCCCCTAATTCCATTGGTTCCTGGGCCGAGTTAAAGGTCCGGTTTATTGAGAACTTCAAAGATACATCCAAGCAACCCATGTCGATTGTGGACTTTAACTAATTGCAAGCAAGAAGAAGGTGAGTCCACGACCCATTGGGTGCACTGGGTGAAGGAAATAATACATTCGTCTGATAAAATGGATGACGGCTACGCGGTCTTAATGTTGGAGAAAAATTGCCATTTTGAACCTCTGAAACAGAAGCTAGGGCGGCTAAAGCATGATTGCAATGACATGGGCCAGCTGATGGCGGCTCTAGTCAAGTATGCCGATTCAGATAGTACCAAGGATCATGCGTCTGATGAAGAGAAGACATGGAAGGGAAAGAAGAACGACAATGCTAAGGGTCTTCAGCATAACCCGGCAAATCAAGGAGATAATAATAAACGTAAGGCTGACGGCAGCTCGGAGTTTGTGGCGAATGCACAGGGCAACAATCAATGACGTAAGGGAATGCCACCTCCTTGATCAGGAGGGTCAGGCCCCACCCTCGAGTAGTTGCTAAATGAACCCTGTCCAAGACACGGCACCCGGGAGAAGCCGACCACCCATCTATGGAAAGACTGTACGATCATGAAGACTTTCAAGAATTCTAACATGTTCGACGGTAATCATGGACCTGGCAGTGCCTCAGGCGGTGGCAGTTTTCATGGCCTGGGCAGCAATTCAGGCGATGGCGGTTTTCATGGCCAGGGTCCTCAAGGTAATCAGGGTGGTTATAATCAGCAATCTGGCCAAGGAGGTCAGCAGCAGCAGCAATTCGGGTTTCAGAGTAACCCAATGTAGCTAAGTAGTGGGCAGTATCATGTGTTCACCACCAGTTTATGCAAAAGGGACCAGAAACTTCATAAGAGAGCAGTCAATGACGTTGAGCCGGCGGTTCCTCGTTATTTGAGATGGTCTGAGCAGCCTATTCTGTAGAGTAGGGAGGATCACCCGCCCCGGGTTGACAACCCGGGTCATCTGGCTTTGGTGGTGGCGCCTCAGGTTGGTGGATATAAATTCACTAAAGTACTCATGGACGGAGGCAGTAGCATCAACATCGTCTATTATGAGACCTTCCGTCGCATGGGGTTGGCTGACAAAAGTCTTAAGACGCCCAATACTGTTTTTCATGGAGTGGTGCCTGGTAAGTCGGCATACCCAATGGGTAATATTGAGCTAGAGGTAGCTTTTGGAGATGAACATGATTCCAGGGCTGAGAAATTAACCGTCGAGGTGGTCAAAATCAAAAGCCTCTATCACGCCCTGTTTGGACGACCGGCTTATGCAAAGTTCATGGCACGGTCGTGTTATGTTTATCTACAGCTCAAGATGCCAGGTTATAAAGGTACTATCACAGTACATGGAAGTCGGAAGATAGCCTTAGAGTGTGAGGAAGGCGATGATGCTTACGCAGAATCTGTTTGCGCGATGGAGGAGTTAAAGTTCTACAAAGACAACGTTGACCCGACAGACATGACATCTTTGAAGAAGCCAACTACGGAGCATGAGCCAGCGCTGAAGTTTAAGTCAGCTGATGATACTAAGATGGTCGATTTTGTGCCTGGCGACTCATCTAAACAATTTATCATTAGTGCTAATTTGGATCCCAAATAGGAAGGCACGCTCATCGAGTTCATCCGCGAGAACCGGGACATCTTTGCATGGAAGCCTTCTGACATGCCGGGTGTATCGAGAGAACTTGCTGAGCACACTCTCAATATTGATCCAAAGTTTAAGCCGGTCAGGCAGTTTCTTCGGCGGTTCAACTAGGAAAGGCGCAAGGCTATTGGAGAAGAGGTGGCCCGGCTTTTGGCGGCCAGGTTCATTATTCAAGTCTTTCATCCAGAGTGGTTGGCTAACCCGGTGCTCGTGCTTAAAAAGAATGACACCTGGCGCATGTGCGTGGATTATACAGACTTAAGCAAAGCTTGTCCGACTGATCCTTTCGCTCTCCCTCGTATTGATCAAAACATTGATGCTACGGCAGGTTGTGAGTGTTTGAGCTTTTTGGATGCTTATTTTGGTTACCGTCAGATCAAGATGGCAGTTAAGGACTAGGAGAAGATGGCTTTTAATACTCCGTTTGGAGCCTTCTGCAATGTGTCTATGCCCTTTGGGCTTAAGAGTGCCCAGGCAACTTATCAGCGTTGTGTATAGAACTGTCTTCACGATCAGATTGGGCGCAACATTCATGCTTATGTGGATGATATAGTGGTGAAATCTAGAGAGAAGGAAACCTTGATAGATGATCTGAAGGAAACCTTTGATAAGTGCGTTTTTGGAGTATCGGCAGGCAAGCTTTTGTGTTTTTTGGTGTCTAACAGAGGCATTGAGGCTAATCCGGAGAAAATCAAGGCGATTATGTCTTTGGCTAAGCCGGCGTGCATCAATGACATTCAGCGGCTGGCGGGTTGTGTCGCAGCTTTAAGCCGGTTAGGTGAGAAGGCTATGTCGTTATATCAAATGATGAAGAAGACGGATGATTTTATCTGGAGTGATGCTGCTAACTCTGCCTTTGAAGATCTGAAAAGACAGCTCGCTGAGCCACCGGTTCTTGCTGCTCCCATTGATAAGGAGCCACTGTTGTTATATGTGGCTGCTAACACACGTGCTTTCATTGTGGCCATTGTTGTAGAGCGCAAATAGGCTGGCAAGGAATATCCAGTTCAACGGCCGGTTTACTACGTCAGTGAGGTGCTCATTGAGTCCAAACAGAGGTATCCACACTGGCAGAAACTTGTTTATGGGGTGTTCATGGCAAGCCGGAAGCTTAAGCATTACTTCCAGGGTCATCCTATCACTGTTCTTAGTTCTGCTCCTTTAGGAGATATTATTCAAAATAGAGAAGCCACGGGATGAGTTGCCAAGTGGCCCATTGAACTTGGGTCTCATGGTTTAAAGTATGTGCCACGTACTGCCATCAAATCTCAAGCGCTGGTGGATTTCATTAATGATTGGACGGAGTTGCAGATACCTGAAGAGAAGCCAGACAACACATATTGGACGATTCATTTTGATGGGTCCAGGCAATTGGAAGGCTCGGGGGCTAGAGTCGTTTTAACTTCTCCTCGAGGTGACAAGTTTTGTTATGTTTTGCGGTTGATGTTTCCTTGTACTAACAACGCAGCTGAGTGTGAGGCTTTACTCCATGGTCTTCGAATGGCTAAAGAAATGAGTTTAAGCCGGGTACGGTGCCTTGGCGACTCAGATTTGGTGGCTCAACAAGTATCAGGCAAGTGGGATTCCAAGGATCCTCTCATGGTGGCTTATCACCGTGAGGTTGACGCGGTTGCTGGACACTTCAAGGGTTATCAAGTGTAGCACATTGATCACAGAAAGAACGAAGCAGCCGATGCTTTAAGACGGTTGGGATCTCAGCGTAAGCCGGAGCCGCCTAACACTTTTTAGATGTCCTGCATAACCCTTATGTCAAGTTGCCTACAGAGGAAGACTTGGTTGTTCTAGACCCGGAAGCACAATTGGTGGCGGCTCTTCATGTCATTCCAGATTGGACAACGCCATATTTTGCTTATATGACCCGGGGCGAGTTGCCAGAGGATGAGACCTTGGCTAGACAGATAACCCGGCGGTCTAAGTCAATGACAATTTCGAATGGTGAGTTGTATCATCATAGTGTCACCGGAGCATTTCAATGTTGTGTCTCTCCTGAAGAAGGTCAAAGATCCACGAAGGAGATTGTGGCCATCATGCCGGTTCAAAGTCTCTTGTGGCCAAGGATTTCCGTCATGGTTTTTACCCTTGTTCAAGAATTCGTCTGATTAACCAGTTAACTTGCCGATTAATCCCTACTCATAGGGTCACCGAGTAGCCGATAAACCGATAAGTCGTCCGATTAATTGATTAAATGGTCGATTAACTTGCCGATTAGCCTATTAATCCCCTACTCGTTAGCCAACCAAGCAGCTACCAGTTAACGATTTCCTCAACAATGGTTTTTACTGGCTAACGGCTCACGCCGATGCAGAGGATCTGGTCAGTAGGTGCGATGGTTGTCAAAAATTTACACGATGGGCGCACGTGCCGGCTCAGGAATTACGGATGATTCCAATTACTTGGCCGTTTGTAGTCTTGGGGCTTGATATGGTTGGACCTTTCAAAAGATCCAAAGATAAAAAGACGCACCTTTTGATGGCAGTGGACAAATTCACAAAGTGGGTTGAGGCAGAGCCAGTTAGTAAGTGTGATGCGGCCACATCGGTTCAATTCATGAACAAAGTGATCTTTCGTTTGGTTTTCCACACATCATTATCACTGACAATGGCACTAACCTGTCCCAAGGAGCTATGGAAGAATTCTGTCAACGGGAACATATCTGGTTTATGTTTCATTAGTAGCTCACCCCCAATCCAATGGTCAAGCTGAAAGAGCAATCAAGAAATCCTGAAAGGTCTAAAACCCCGACTTATGGTCTCTTTACAATGGATGCCAGGTTGTTGGGTGGAAGAGTTACCCTCTGTGATATGGAGCATCAATACTACCCCTAACAGGTCTACGGGTTATACGCCTTTCTTCATGGTTTATGGAGCAGAGGCAGTCTTGCCCAGTGACATCCGTCATGACTCGCCCCGAGTAGCGACTTACGTTGAAGCTGATAACAAACAAGCCCGTCAGGATGCACTTGACCTATTAGATGAAGAGCGTGACTTAGCAGCAGCCCGCTCAGCGATTTACCAATAGGACCTGTACCGTTATCATAGCCGCCTGGTTAAGTCAAGAACCTTTCAAGAAGGTGATTTGGTGCTCCGGCTCATCCAGGATCAATCTGATGCGCACAAGCTATCCCCACCTTGGGAAGGACCCTTTGTGGTCAGCAAGAACTTGAATAACGGGTCGTACTACCTTATCGATGTTTGAGAGTACAAAGACTCACGTAAGCCGGAGGAAGAGACCCGCTGGCCGTGGAATATTTCTCATCTTCAGCCTTACTACACTTGAGCCAGCTGCTCTCATAATGTACATACTTTGACGTTGTATATATTATGATAAATAATAAAGCAGGACCTCTGCCCTTTTTCCTTAATGATCACATGTCTTTGTTATCTTAAGTATAAGACGACCAATTGAAGGCTGATCATATTCGAATCTGGCTTAACCCTCTTGGTCCGGCTCATGATCGTATTTGAATCTAGCCATTAAAACCTCATGGTCACTAGGGGCTCCCTATTCAAACATAGGTCGTATTCGAACCAAAGAGAACATAGCTGTCGTTACCCTCTTGATCGGTGCAAAGCCAAACTCACTAGGGGGCTTCTTGATCGTATCCGAATCATGGCTTAACCCCTTTTGAGTCCGACTTGGATCGTATTCGAATCAGGGTCGTTAAAAACCTCTCAAGGTCATTTGGGGGCTTCATGTTCAAAACATAGGTCGTATTCGAACCAAATAGAACATAGTTGTCGGTACCCTCTTGATCAGCGCAACGCCAAAGCCACTGGCGGCTACATGATCGTATTTGAATCCTAGCTTAACCCCTTTGGTCCGGTTTACTGATCGTATTCGAATCAGAAGCCTCCAAAGTTTTCTTGATGATTGATTTATATTGTTTGAAAGATACTCTTTTGTTTTACTAGTTTTTGTTGTCTAGAGTCTAGCTGTAAGTATGGTTTCAATTTAAACTGTCTTGTTTCTTTGACAATGAGTTTCCAATGTATAACAGTCATCATGCATATGAAAGCATTGACTTCTAAAAAGATTGGGTTGTCACCCTTATTGTCCGGGTCATATAAGCTGATAGTCCAGATTCAAAGAACACAGTTATGATATTGTTGTTTAAAATTCATAAACAGACTTATCTGTGTTTTTTCTTTAATCAAAGGCTTTCCAGCCTTATTTATCTTTACATCTAGCCTTGATTATTCTGTTATGGTAATTTCATAGTTGTGTATTGGGTGTTTTGACCCGTCCAGCAACAAACCGCCAGGACAGTTTCTCATCTTTTACATACAGGAACGGATTTAAACACTACAGATATGATAAAGGATATAAAGCATATATTGACATGGCGGATAAAAATGTCGTACGCAGTATGATATGCATGATGGCATAGGCAGAACATGCAGTTTTAAGCTAGCCTATTACAAGGCGTTGGGAGCCCAAAAGGTTAAAACTGTTTTTTCTCTTAAGCAGATGTTAAGCTAAGGCCGGTTCATTAAATCTTAGCCGGATTATTTGGATGGTCACGACTCCTCCCTTGCCGGTTCATCTTCCTCCATTGTTTGGAAACTGGGCTTGGACCAATCAAAGCCGTGAAGAGCAACGAACTTAGCTTCATCCTCAATTTGACCAGACGGGTCAATTTCTGGGGCAAAGGTGTATTGGCGAACCGCCGGGATTAGATCTGTCACTTTATACGAAGGAGTCACCATCTTTTTATTCTCAATGTCAAAACCCGGCTGATACTTATCAATATTGGTCTCATCGCCAAGGATGGTAGCATGAGGACGAACTCCCCTCACACAAGCAGCAAAATCTTCTTGATCAAACGGAGTCTCGTCTTCCTTAAGGCTGGGATACCCCTTGGCTACATCCGCCGAGTCTAGCTCCGGCACCCAGGCTTTGGAGCGGCTTAGAGCAGTTAGGGCTCCGACTCTTGCACAAGACCACTTGACTTCTTGGAATCTGGTGGGTAAGATAGATAACTTCTTCAAGACATCACTCAAGAGGTTTGGTCCTTGGTTGGTTGGGGAAATAATGGCAAGTGCCCGTTGAGCTCCAGTGTACAGTTGCTCCACCAGGGTGTAAACCGCCTTGAGTTTTATCAAGCTGTTTTGGCTCAGATTGCTGCTCCGTGGACCGCCTTGAGTATTTTAAAAGGTTAAGCAGGCGGCTTATATTTCTGGCAAAAATAGAGTTGAAGTAAATAATGCAATGACACACCGAAGATTGCAGAGACCATCTGAGACACATGGTTCTTTAAACCGGTGAGTTCTGTGGTAACCTCCTTGAGAGCCGTTTCGGCTGTCTTAGCACGCCGTATCATTAAGGTTTTTTCATCGGCCCAGGATTTTTTCTCTACATCAAAACCGGTCTTCAGTTTCTCTGCTTCAGATAGGCTCAACTGGAGTTTGGAGTTAGCATTCTTTATCTCAGTCTCTTGAGTCGCCAACCGGGTTTTCGCATCAGTCAGTTGAGAACCCAAGTCATTTATGGCAGTCTACAGACATGCATAGGTGTGTCAAAATTTATTCCAATAAAGGTCATACTGATTAAAGTCCCAAGTGCTTTGCAACGCAACACCACTCGACACTTGGGGGCTAATGTCTACCAAGGCAACTTTTAAATGCACAAATGACTCTTCTATGATTAAAGTCCCAAGTGTTTTACAAGTAACAACGCTTGGCACTTGGGGGCTAATGCATGACATTCAGAATTTTTTTCCTCTTGAGCCGGATAAAATATTAGTTTGGACTGATTCAAGACAGCTATGTAGTTAAGTACCGGCTCATTCATGATGGATTAAGCTGACCCTTGGGGACTACATGTTAAATTATGCTAATCAGATAACTCCGGTTAAACATTTTAAACCGGACTTGGAAAAATCTAGGTCAGAACGCCAACATATATCACAAGTCTACAGATCATTCAAATTTATCATAATCAGGAGACTTGGGGGGCTGGCAAAGCATATAAGTTAATGAAAGCTGGAGATCATACCTCATATTTCAATTGCAGCTGTTTGACCATCTCAATTTCGGAGTCACGGCTAGAATGCACGTGACTAAGGTAGCCAGATAGCACATCACTAATGCTTAGGTGAGCATAGTGAGAGATGTCAAAGCGAACTTTCTGCTTTTCCAAAGCCTCTTGCTTGGCGGAGTGTCTGGCCAGTACCGTTGGATTGCCCTATTCAACAAATCTACTACCAGTGATTAAAACATCACTATCGTAAGTCGCCGGTGGGTTAGCTGAGCTTGATGGTTCAACAGTAGATGGGTTGAGAACAGTTTCATCAACAGACGATTCAGGAGGATCTATTCGAACATTAATAGCAGGGTCTTCTGGTGCTTCAGGTTGTCCCAGGGCAGGAGTTGGCAGTGCTGGTTCAGCGGCGTCCGGGTTTTCAGTCGGCTTAATCACCCTGGATTTCTTGGGTTTTGCTTGACCGCTAAGAGGAATTTGATGAGTCAGTATAATGATACAGACATAAAGATGCAGAAGAAGGATAATTATCTTTACCGAGGGGCAGTCTTGAAAGCCAGAAGTTGGGTCTACGAGGAATCACCAGAAGAACGAGAGACCTCCTGTAAAAGTGAAATCAGAATTTAAAAAGAGCAAGGAAGTAGATTCATTGACAAAAGCAAAAGTCAAAGGTGAAATAAACCTCATTCTAGAGTTTCCAAGGAGTTTTCGGTAAGCCGGAGGGCAGTACATTGTCGTCACTAGTCCGGGTCTGACGGCGGCTTTCATGTTGCTGTTTTTTCAAAAGAAAATGAGGATCCAAATAAGACAAAGGGTGTGAAAACCTTACTTTCCGGGTTACCGATCGAGGTTTCTATCTTGGCAAAGGTTCTGAGTCAGAGGAAATAGTTTCCTCTTCTTTTACTGCATGGCTAGCCCTTGTGTCATCTTGGCAATGATCAGTGTCAATAAGGTTGTTAAAAAGCAGGCCAAGAGAGTCAAGGGCTACCTCCGACTCAGAAACATCATCCAGCTTGAACATATCAGAAGTAGTTTGTTTCTTCTTAGATTTTTGGGTTGTCTTCTTCGCGGCAATGGCGGCGGCTCTAGCCTTCTTGGCGGCTTCATGATCATATTTGGCCTTCCAAAAGTTAGATTTGGCCTGTAGACAAATAACAGGTTGAAACATCATGCAAGTACTTAACTATTAAAGAAAAAAGGAATCAAGGGGATTTACCTCTAGTGCCGGGTTAAGTTTGCAGAAAGGATTCAATCCTACTTTACTGTAGTCTTCATATTTGTTGTTTACAAGGGTAGTTGACATTTCAATGATGGCTTCTTTAGTCAGATGTAGAGAGCTATAACGCAATGGATCGTCTGCTCCTCCGGTGTAATTATACATCAAGTCAGACCGGCTTCTCAGAGGGATGATCCGCCATGCGATTCAACAGCGGATCAAGTCAACACCAATTAAGCCGTTTCCCAGCAAGGCTTGCACCCTTTTGATGGTTGGGATGAGCTTCTTATGTTCAGCGGCAGAAAGCTTATCAGGGAGTGAAAACTTAGGATCAAGGTGCTCTGCGCGATAACCCGACATTGGTTTTTCATTAGCTGGCGACGTGTCTTTGCAATAAAACCAAGTTTGGTTCCAATCCTTGGGATGGCTTGGTAAGACTACTAAGGGAAAGACAACACCCTATCTGCGCTGAATCGAAATTCCACCAAGTTCCAAGCTGGGGCCGTTGGTGTATTCATTCTGGCGGTTCAAATAGAAATACTCTCTGAAGAGTTCAACAGTAGGTTCTTCTTGAAGATAAACCTCATAGAGAACCTGGAAATTGCAGATATTTGATATGGAATTGGGTCCAAGATCTTGTGGATGAAGCTTGAAAAAGTGCAGAACATCTCTGAAGAATTTTGAGCCGGGCGGTGAAAAACCCCGGTTCATATGATCAGTAAAAATGATGACTTCACCATCCTTGGGCTGAGGTTTTTCTTCGGCCGGGTTAGGGGCGCGATAAGACATAATGCTCTTCTCCGGTAAAAACCCAATGTTAACAAAGTCCTTCAGAGTGGCGTCAGTGACTATGGAAGGGACCCAGTTGCAAACTGTCGTCGTCTTTGGCGGCATGGTGAGAGGACAAGCTAAAAAGGAAGTAATTTGCCGGTTTAAGTTAAATGGTGGAACCACAGTTTAATGTCTGCAATACAGATGCGTAATGGCGGCTTAAGTAAGGGGACGACCCAGCGGCGGCTTAGGGCAAGAGAGAACAGATCGAGAGCCAAGCTAGCGTATTCGCTCCTTGGTCATCGAAACCTAGCAATACCACATCAACTGGACTAGGCTTTACCTTCACCGCAAGGGGCCCAACCAGTATAAACCTCTCATGTCCTTTGTCCCGATTAACCCCTTTAAGATTCCTAGTTGCGATGGCTCCACGACTAAGTCCTTTCACTAGGACATCTGCCGTGACAATTCCACGACAACATGTCTCTCGAAAGAAAAAACAAAATTCAATTCCCAGGTACCCAGGTTTAAAGAAGTATACGAAATATTACTCGGTGAAAATTCGAAAGGAAAAGACTAGATGGGAAGTTCAATTTTTACAGGGCATTCCAAAGGTGAACAAATGTGAAACCCCATTTGTTGTTCTAAGGTTCGCGCAACTCTTTGATGGCAACCACTTCATCGAAGAGATAGATAATTTCGATGTAAGTTGTCGCTTAAAACTCGCAATAAATCTGCTAGATATCATACAACTGCATGACCTAATTCTGATGTGTTTTTCTCCTTGTTTTTCACTAAACTTTTATACAGGATGACATGGGACAATGGAAAGCACAAGAACTATGCAGGCTACTATTTAGCGATCAAAATACAATCGAACCCAGCAAAATGGGCGATGAGATTAGAAAGATCTACGACGACATCAGGGAATAAAAAGTTGTTGATAAGCGAACGAGCCTAGCTCCATCGAAACCTCAGAAAACGGTTTAACCGCACATCATACTATGATAATGAAGCAACATACTCTTTTTATTAATGTAGTTCCTTGATTCTTCAGTAACCAAGCTTTCAAACACAAGCCGGTGCCTCCGGACACTTCACAACTATCGGTCCAGGCAGTTGATGACCATGCCCATAAAGCCCCAAGTCTGTCCCTAGACATACGTGTGTCACGTCGACGCGCCGTGACTCTACATACTCCTTACGCGTGACCGCCGGTGACTTTGATGTTTCACAAACATTCCCCCTCTCTACAACCATGTGCTACCAAATGCCACCAACCTACAGCATGCATCTGGCGTGAGTACAGACGTGACTCTCTAAATGAGTATTCACACAAATGCATGTGGTGCCACCCACTCGCGTCATTAGAGACCTCACACCTGTCCATCCACAATGGTGCCTCCCTACCTCAGTATTAGCAAGTAAGCCTCTCCTACCAAACCACCATGCATACAGAGGGTTGAGGGCCAGTGATGCCTCTCAAAGCCCCACACCACTCCATGCCCGTGATGCCAGACACGTGTGACTCTCTAGAGGCTTCACAACCGTGACTCCCGAACTTCGTATTCGAAAGCATGCCTCTGGTAACACACTTTTGAACATCCACAGGATTGATAGTTGTTCATGACAACAAAAACCCCACTTCCATGCCTCTTGCGTCTTCACCTCCGTGCCTTCCCTGCCTGCATCCACGTGCCTAACATGTCACGCCCCGTGACTCTTACATGGTCGCGGTACCATGCCCATGTTTCTTCACAAATTCACAACAGTGCATCTCTAACAGAGCATTCCGACACATGCCTCTGCCACCACACTATTGTGCATCCACAATGTTGATACCCGTGCATCGAGAAGTCGCAATCCCGTGCCTTGCATACCTACATCCAGGTGCCTCTCTCACATGACACTTGCCATGACTCTTACATGCCCCATGGTGTCGCACACCCTTGGCTCTGCACACACTTCCAAACCGTGACCATGTAACTATGTATTCAGAGCTCACCTCTCCTACTCCGTCCACGTGCCTCTGAATGCTTGTGATGCCTTCATTTATGTAGAGACTTCCATTCCGTGCCTCCGGCCCCTGTAGTAACACACACCGGTGGCTCTAGAGACTGCAAACATGTGCCTCTCTAACTGCGTATTCCGACCCATGCCACTCATGCCACTCCTCAAGAAGTTGCACTTGTGTGCACAACTAAACTGTACTTAGCGTAAAAGACTGCTTTGTATTTTGTTGTTTTTAGAGTAAAAAGCAACATTACTACTTCAAAATCACATGATTGCTGAATAAACATAATACTTAGCAAGCTAAATAACTTGTTCAATCACATAAACAAACTACAAACTTGACATAAGCAAACTTGTTTAACCTGATACAGATGACATTAGAAACTGCTTCGTTCTAACAGAAGTGAACTACAAACCTGAAAACAATACAAAGGACAAGCAGAAACACAAGCAACTCTACGAGCAGTTTTCTATGTTTTCGTCATCACTAGTAGCCGTAATAAGGATCGTCATAATTCTTCTCTGCCTCTTCTGCACTCTCCAGACCTTCTCTGATGTTTTCAATTCTCTTCCACGACTCGTAGGTGGCGTACGCATCTATCACTGCATACTCGATGAGGTAATCTGGAAGTGGGCTGATCCCCCACAGGTTATGGTCTTCAACCCTGTCAATCTTATCCTTCATCTATTTGTAGAATGGGTGGATCACCCTCCCTGCAACATCAGCCAAAGAGTGGCACCTCTTTCTTCCCTTGAACGGAACTCTCCATTTGCGCTGGATGTTGATGTACTTGTCAGGGTTGATCTCCAAACCAGATCTTCGCAGCATCTCTCTGTCACCTCCAATACTGAAGCCGACAAAGGTGTAGAACCAGTCCTCCTTCAGGAACGGGCGCATGCTCTTGGTCCTGCAAGGGGGATGACACATTTAAGGTGGACCCATCAAGTATCCATCAAGTACATGCTTATATAGTATGTATAATTCATGGACCAAAAAAATTCAGAAACTGCTATGCAAAGTTCAGAAATAAAATACAAGCACATCATGTTAATTTTATTTTTGGTATTTACACTTGAATCAATGACCTATCTACTTCTTAGCCATGTTAACACATCAATTCAAGAAACTGAACTACACTAGAACATCAAATCTAGAAACTACACTAGAACATCAAGGTTCAGAAAATAATCTCGTACATCAAATTCATAAATTAATCTAGTGCATCAAATACATAAACTGATCTGGTGAGTCAAGTTCAAAATCTATTCTGCTGCATCCACTTCAGAAACTTCACTGATACATCAAGTCAATAAACCAATTTAATCAAATTTCGGGGTGAAAAGCTAATTAAACAGAAGCATGGAGAGGTTGAAACTGTAGGATGGTTCACCATTTTGTTGTCGCGGTGATGTGGTATACCAGACAGAGTTCCTCCACGCATAACTGCAGAACCGCTACCCTCTGCGGTGGTTCGTCTTCCCTGGTATACTCGACATCAACGCCGATGTACTGAGGGTACAAGCCGCAGACCCTCTTCAGGACCCTGCTGATCATCTTGTCAGCTTCGTCAGGATTGCTAGTGCATACGACATCCACCTTTTCCTTGCCGTGGATGTCAACCTCCTTGAGGTGCCTTTTGTAGTCGTGCTTCTGATCGGGGACCTGAACATCATCGACCTCGGTGCTCTGGTCGGACGTCTCACCACGGGGACGCTTGGCAGATGGTTCCTCCACCATTACACTCCTCCAGCGATGGCGGCCTTGACACAGAGATTGTGAGGAGTTGCTAGTTGAGATGGAGCGACAATAGTGTTTTCGGAATTGAGCGGCTATGGAAGCGCAGTTGCCATTTTGTGGCAAGGTTTGGGTCGTGGAGGAGGCGGTTGGACGCGGCCTCGTCGTGGTAGTGAGGGCGGTAGACATGCGCTCACCGTTGCTATGCGTCGAGGCAACCACAGAATGACAGTGCTCGTGGTTGCCGGGAAAAGGCATCATCCAATTAAGCACGTAACAAAGCATGCCTGTGATGCCAGACATGCATGACTCTCTAGAGGCTTCACAACCGTGACTCCCTAACTGCGTATTCGGAAGCATGCCTCTGGTACCACACTTTTGAACATCCATAGGATTGATAGCTGTTCACGACAACAAAAACCCCACTTTTGTGCCTCTTGCCTCTTCACCTTCGTGCCTTCCGTGCCTGCGTCCACGTGCCTAACGTGTCACGCCCCGTGAATCTTAAATGGTCGCGGTACCACGCCCATGTCTCTTCACAAACGTCACAACAGTGCATCTCTAACAGAGCATTCGAACACATGCCTTTGCCACCACACTATTGTGCATCCACAACGTTGATACCCGTGCATCGAGAAGTCGCAATCCCGTGCCTTGCGTACCTGCATCCAGGTGCCTCTCTCACATGACGCTTGCCATGACTCTTACATGCCCCATGGTGTCGCACACCCTTGGCTCTGCACACTTCCAAATCGTGACCCTGTAACTTTGTATTCGGAGCTCACCTCTCCTACTCCGTCCACGTGCCTCTAAATGCTTGTGATACCTTCATTTCTATAGAGACTTTCATTCCGTGCCTCCGGCCCCTGTAGTAACACACGCTGATGGCTCTAGAGACTGCAAACCTGTGCCTCTCTAACTGCGTATTCCGACCCATGCCACTCCTGCCACTCCTCAAGAAGTCGCGCTTGTGTGCACAACTAAACTGTACTTAGTGTAAAAAGACTGCTTTGTATTTTCTTGTTTTTAGAGTAAAAAGCAACATTACTACTTCAAAATCACATGATTGCTGAATAAACATAGTACTTAGCAAGCTAAATAACTTGTTCAATCACATAAACAAACTACAAACTTGACATAAGCAAACTTGTTTAACCTGATACAGATGACATTAGAAACTGCTTCGTTCTAACAGAAGTAAACTATGAACCTGAAAACAATACAAAGGACAAGCAGAAACATAAGCAACTCCACGAGCAGTTTTCTATGTTTTCGTCATCACTAGTAGCCATAATAAGGATCGTCATAATTCTTCGCTGCCTCTTCTGCACTCTCCAGACCTTCTCTGATGGTTTCAATTCTCTTCCACGACTCATAGGAGGCGTACGCATCTATCGCTGCATACTCGATAAGGTAATCTGGAAGTGGGCTGATCCCCCACAGTTTATGGTCTTCAACCCTGTCAATCTTATCCTTCATCTGTTTGTAGAATGGGTGGATCACGCTCCCTGCAACATCAGCCAAAGAGTGGTACCTCTTTCTTCCCTTGAACGGAACTCTCCATTTGCGCTGGATGTTGATGTACTTGTCGGGGTTGATCTCCAAACCAGATCTTCGCAGCATCTCTCTGTCACCTCCAATACTGAAGCCCGCAAAGGTGTAGAACCTGTCCTCCTTCAGGAACGGGCGCATGCTCTTGGTCCTGCAAGGGGGATGACACATTTAAGGTTGATCCATCAAGTACATGCTTATATAGTACGTATAATTCATGGACCAAAAAATTTCAGAAACTGCGATGCAAAGTTCAGAAATAAAATACAAGCACAACATGTTAATTTTATTTTTGGTATTTACACTTGAATCAATGACATATCTACTTCTTAGCCACGTTAACACATCAATTCAAGAAACTGAACTACACTAGAACATCAAATATAAAAACTACACTAGAATAGAAACTACACTAGAATATCAAGGTTCAGAAAATAATCTCGTACATCAAATTCATAAATTAATCTAGTGCATCAAATACATAAACTGATCTGGTGAGTCAAGTTCAAAATCTATTCTGCTGCATCTACTCTAGAAACTTCACTGATACATCAACTCAATAAACCAATTTAATCAAATTTTAGGGTGAAAAGCTAATTAAACAGAAGCATGGAGAGGTTGAAACTCTAGGATGGTTCACCATTTTGTTGCCGCGGTGATGTGGTATACCAAATAGAGTTCCTCCATGCATAACTGCAGAACCGCTGCCCTCTGCAGAGGTTCGTCTTCCCTGGTATACTCGACGTCAACGCCAATGTACTGAGGGTACAAGCCGCATACCCTCTTAAGGATCCTGCTGATCATCTTGTCGGCTTCGTCAGGATTGCTGGTGCATACGACATCCAGCTTTTCCTTGCCGTGCATGTCAACCTCCTAGAGGTGCCTTTTGTAGTCGTGCTTCTGACCGGGGACATGAACGTCGTCGACCTCGGTGCTCTGGTCGGACGTCTCACCACGGGGAGGCTTGGCAGATGGTTCCTCCGCCATTACGCTCCTCCAGCGATGGCGGCCTTGACACAGAGATTGTGAGGAGTTGCTAGTTGAGATGGAATGACAATATTGTTTTTGGAATTGAGCGGCTATGGAAGCGCAGTTGCCCTTTTGTGGCAAGGTTTGGGTCGTGGAGGAGGCGGTTGGATGCGGCCGTGTCGTGTTAGTGAGGGCGGTAGAAATGCGCTTGCCGTTGCTATGCGTCGGGGCAATCGCCGACTGGCAGTGCTCGCGGTTGCCGGGAAAAAGCAATCGTCAAATCGTCGTGCCCCGTAGTGCCTTACGTACCTGCACCTACGTGCCTCACGTGACACTTGCTGCGACTCTTACATTCCCCATAGTGCCACACCCACGTCACTTGACAAACCGTGGTTCTCTAACCGAGCAGTCGGACCCATGCTCTGCCGCCACACTTTTGTGCATCCAGATAGTGCACACCCGTGACTTGAGAAAACACACGTACGTGCCTGTTGTGGATTCACCTTTTCTGCCTTCCATGCCTGCACCCACGTGCCCAACATAACATGCGCCGTGACTCTTACATGGTCCCACTGCCACACCCGCGTCGCTCCCGAGACTTCACAACCGTGCCTCTTTAACCGAGCATTCAAACACATGCCTCTGCCAACGCACTCTTGTACATCCACAGGGTTGATACCCGTGCCTCGAGAAGCAGCATGTCCGTGCCTGTGTTGGCTTCATTTCTGTGCCTCTGATGCTTACATCCACGTGCCTCATGTAACACTTGCATGTCCCGTGGTTCTCTAACTTCCTATAGAACCTACACTTCCGTGCCTCCTGTGCCTGCATCTACGTGCCTATAGAACGTGCACTTCCATGCCTCGTGTGCCTGCATCCACATACCTGTACGTAGAGAGGCTCCACTTCAGCACTACCACGTGACTTCACAACCATGGTGCCTTCATTTCCGTGCCTTATGTACCTGCACCCACGTGCCTCACGTGACACTTGCCGCGACTCTTACGTGCCCCGTAGTGCCACACCCACGTCACTTGAACCGTGGTTCTCTAACCGAGTAGTCGGACCCATGCCTCTGCCGCCGCACTTTTGTGCATCCAGAGAGTGCACAACCGTGACTTGAGAAAGCACACGTACGTGCCTGTTGTGGATTCACCTTTTCTGCCTTCCGTGCCTGCACACACATGCCTCACGTGCCTAACGTAACATGCACCGTGACTCTTACATGGTCCCACTGCCACACCCACGCCGCTCCCGAGACTTCACAACCGTGCCTCTTTAACCGAGCATTCTAACACATGCCTCTGCCACCGCACTCTTGTACATCCACAGGGTTGACACCCGTGCCTCGAGAAGCAGCATGTCCGTGCCTGTGTCCATGCCTCCGATGCTTACATCCACGTGCCTCACCCGACACTTGCCTGTCCCGTGGTTCTTTAACTGCCTGTAGATCCTACACTTCCGTGCCTCCTGTGCCTGCATCTACGTGCCTATAGAACCTGCACTTACGTGCCTCGTGTGCCTGCATCCACATGCATGTACGTAGAGAGGCTCCACTTCAGCACTACCAGTCTCAACACTAAAAATAATTGTAGCACAAAAAAACCCAAGCCAAGCATAACGAATCTTGATGCTCAAACGGACGGTTGAAGATTAGAGACGGTTCGATGGTTTCCATCTCTCCCTCCCTCTTCTACTAGCTTGCTTCCCTTTCCACAAAGTAAATCTCAAAACCTTCATCACTCTTGCATGCTCTCCTCCTTCCTTCTGCACACAAACACAAATTTGAAATCCAGTTCGCGACACCGGACAACCGCCACCGCGTTCGCCAACCACCCTCCAATCCGACATACACACTGCCACACACTGCCCGCGACAACACCAATAACCCCGCCGGCTGCGGCGATCGATGGCAAGGACTTCAACAGCAGCGGCGGAAATTGCAACAAAAAAAGAGCAATGACACAATAAGCGGATGGAAGTGAAGAACACCGCACAAGTAACTGAAGGTAATTATCATTCTATCCCACTCCATTCCACCAGGTAGATCATAGTGATTTTTCCGCTTCCAGGAACAGCAACCCTAGCCACCGCTACCAAGGAGTTTTCCAATAACCTAAATCAATTTGTCTAACAAATTGAACTAGCGCAGATATGAGATTTAATAGAAATGCTACTGCTCCCCGCCCTGGAATTTTCGCCATACGATATGTGCTCAAAGGTACTAAGCCTGAAACATCACTAACTAGAATACGTCGATAGATCCAAACCCCGCAAGCATCCTGAGAGGCCAAACCTGATAACCGTACGAGATTTTCTACATCCCTTGTCCCTTCAATGTAACTGTTTTTCAAATAAAGTGCCTCTGGTGTGAAAAACCGTGAACAAAGAATAGGTGTACCCTGTGCTTCTAGGGTAAAACAACCCGTGCCTCTCTATCGATACAAATTTGTTTTCACAACATGCAGGGTTTTTTTCTGTGACACTCAACTCTGCTTCTAACACCTGCCCATTTTTTATGCAGCAATGAGAAATCCTCATGAAGAAGCTAAAACCCAGCAAAATACTAACGAAGACCCTGCTAAAGAGCATGCAATCCAGTAAGATCCTGTCAAAGGTTTGAGCAAAAGTGTCCACTGTCAATCTACAAAAAACTATATTGAGACATTAGTAACTTAACTGCTATCCTTGACAACAATAACTTAACTATGTCTACAAATAAAACTACCTGCCACTTTTATATATTTCTCTATAGAAAACATTAAAAATGTTCGCACACTATCTTATTTTTAATTCCAAAACAATTTAACTTACCCAATAAATCTTCAACTCTCCTTGATGATATTCCTCCCATTATGAAATATCAGCTGCAGAGTGCATTTTTGTCTCAGAAAATGCTTCACCCTAACTTCACTTCCCCAGCTGCACTTATAACCATAATTAATATTTTTTCCCATCCCCTGATTAGCTCAACCAGTAACAGTAGTAATAACCTTTCTTAACCCAAAAAAACAAAACTAAAAATCCCCTTTGAGAGTTTCACATTCCTTATGCATAATCGTGGAATATATATATTTTAAATGTGTATCAATTATTTTCGAAGAAAAGAATATCCTTTTTTGTTACCTGGTCATTATGCAGGACATGAAGACGCTGACATTGAAAGCGCAGAAACACACAACATGTCTCCTCATTCATCAGAAAAGGACACAGAACAAAACATGAAGAAGAAACCACCTGCGGCAGAAATGGTAACTTACACCAGGCTCAACAGGATTAAACATCTAGCAACAAGCAAAAAGAAGAGAAAATCAGATACCAGCACTGTTTTTACTCCTGGAGCAAAAAGGCAAAAGCAAAAGGACAATGTTGAAAACATCGTCGACACCAGTACCTTGCAGCATCAGCCATTACCTCTAATGGTACTCCCGCCAATAACACCAACCGGCACGAAGAAACAAGGTGAACGCAAGAAGAAAAACAAACGACAAAGGGTAGAAAAAGAACAAGACGATACCAATAGCAAAGGTTCAGATACCAATGGTGACGACGATGACAGACAACATGATGCAGATTTCATTCCTACACACAGCGATGATGCCAAAGAGCACGACAGCGACACAAAACATGACGATGATGTAAAAACACACTTATGTACTAATTTTGAATACCACTATTCAGCACTCAGGATCTAACGTTCCTTCCTAACAAAACCCTTTCTTTTTTTCTTCTCAAACAACCCAAATCAGGATAGAAGGACAGAAAGAGGAGAAAGACAAGCGGAAAAGAATTGGCAGCACCAACAGTTGACGAAGAACAGCAAGAAACAAACAAAGAGAAATGCCAAATCAAGGCAGGGGCAGCATTCTCCCATGTCAAGAAAGCATGGAATTTACTTAAAGACCGTCACAAGCAAGATATTAGGATGGCAGGATTTGGCAGCATAGAGAACTAAAAATAACGGGCTCCATCTGCAGACCGTTTGCAGCACACATCTACAACAACCTGGACACAGAAAGCATGACAATAACCTTCGGTGATGGTACCAAAGACAAAAAAAATCAAGATTACCAAGGAAGTTATACACAAGGTGTTTGGATACCCAAACGGCACAGAAAAGTCAGCACCAAGGCCAGCGAAGAGCCCAACTTCAATGAAAGAACTGATGTCAGACCTTGGCTTCAAACGTACAAATTTCAAGCCAAAAGAACTGTTCACGGAGCTAGAAAAATTGGTGGAACTAGATGACGAACAGTCAAACAGGAAATCAGTTAAAATATATTTTCCTTAGTTTTTTCCACAACGTTGTCTGCGGGTCAAGCACCGCTATCTTCGCCCGACAAGCTATAATGGTCAAGGACATAGACTATCCAGAAATGGCAAAGATGGATTTCTGCGAGGTAAATGTCGAAAGTATTAAGGAAGGAGCCAAGATATGGCAGAAGCATAGGATGTTGACTCAGGAAGAAAAGAACAAAAAGCATATAAATGGTTTGTCACAGGGACCAGTAATCATGTACCTCAACTCCCTGCTGCTGCCAAACGACACAAAAGAAATGCGGAAGATTGCAAAGACAATGGACAAGACCTCATTACCACGAGCAAACCATCTTAAAGAGACCGACCTAGCGAAAATAGCTAGAGCAGACATGAAAAGGGACGGAAAAGCACGACCAGATGACTATGAATTTGGCAAGATACCGGTATAGCTCTGTTGTACATAAACCAGTCCTTCCCTTTTTGAAAACAGTTTCCATTCTAATCAACTCCATTCCACCGAAACGATGCATACATGAAAAGGAACAACAGAGAGGATCTTCTATACTAGCATAGCATCAACTTTGTCTTCAATTCACTAGATAGTGGGAAAGCAACACCAGCACACGACCAAACTGCTACAACCTCCACCTAAGCGCCGGCGTGAGCCACGTGTCGGCACCAGTGGAAGCAGGGAACCAAACAAAAGCATCAGCACAGGACCAGAAGAAAGGTTCCAAAGGATAAAGAAATTGTTGGAAAAAGTGCTCGATGAAGCAGAACAGTTACCCAGAGTAACCACCAGGGCTGAACACCAATGCAGCGAAAAAGAGGAGAGATTAGATGAAAAAACAAGACCTCAGTCGTGCAACAAACAATGTCCCTAATTGAAGCTGTCGAACAACTCAGAGATTTTCAGGACATGGTTTGCACAAGGTACCTGATAGACAACGCGACCCTGCAAACACTAGAGCAAGCAGATCCAGCAGCCTCAAGTAGACTAGTCGATGCCAACTGCACGAATGAAATCGTAGCCACAACAGAACCAAGAGAAAGGAGAAAAGAAAGAAATAGAAGAAGACGAAGAGAGGAAGAGAAGAACAAAATCAAGGGACGTGGGCATTGACAAGAAGAAGATAAAGCGGCAAAACAGTTAAATAAATAGTAATGCATGGTGCCATCCGCCCCCTAAAGCAAACCCCTGTTTTCATACCTCAACTGAAAAGAACTGTCTCAATGCTTTCAGGAACGTATCAATAGCACGCCAGGCCAAGATGAACTCCAACAGCAGGATGGTGTCAACAACCCCAAAAACAAGAATGAACACAACAAACAAAGCAACCTCACAACATACAATGGTACAACAACAACTACTACCCCAACACAAGCACAAGATACGATCGACGTCAGAACCAGTGAAGAGGTCAGTATGAACGTCCATTTTTCCTTTCAAACTAGATAGAGTTATAAGTTAACTGACAAAACTCCAACAAAATATAGGCTCAGCTGGAGGACAATCAAGTCAGCAGTCCCGCTAACCAAATGCAAGATGCTGACCCACAATCAACCGTTAGCATAACAAACGACAAAGAAGAAGAAAACAATGAAGAGGAGGTAAACTTCCATAGCCCACCACACCCCACACCGAAAACTCATAATGGCAGGAAAGAAAGACAACCGCAAACTCATATTGTTTGATCTCCAGGTATCACAAGCACTGCATGACCAAAAGACAACCCGTGTTAAAATTGAACCCCATAGTGAACCTTAAACAGACGAAGGTGTCACAGAACAGGAAGTTTGTGTACAAGAGATTTCCAGCGCCACAACATTGTAGATCACCATCACGAGTACAAAGGAGAAATCCCAAGACATCCCATCCAATGAGAAACTAGAGACTGTTATACCTGACAAAGAAACAGTCGATGCAGGCACGAATAACCCAGTCATCAACACAGAGGTAAAAATTCAACAACAACAACCACTTTTCAAAACATTTATGATGTCTGAACTACCTAATACACCCCGCCACCGCGATACAAGGATTATAAGGGATGTCTCGCCCTTTTCTTTGAACAAATGCAGGAAACAAACGAGTACGTTCATCTCGAAGATCAAGAAGCATCACAACCAAAGGAAACTCGAAAACACACAGAACTTCAAACAAGAACATCTGAAGAGGTGAGGTTACAAAGCTCAGACACAAATGAAGTTCAATCTATAATTTCAATCTTTATTAAACAGGAAGAGGAAGCAAGCGAAAGCACTGGCATAGACATTGAATAAGAAAAAACAAGAGGACAACACAAGACGAGGAGAAGCCGTAGTTCCAGCAGTAGATAGTCCTCCAACTCCAGAGAAAGAGATCTTATAAAAAAATTGTAACTGAACAGTCAGAGATGCACCCATTTCTCAAATATTTTTTGTGTTGGTGCAGGCACAAGAAGCTCAAAAGAGCACCAACAATCAAGACCATCAAACACAACGAGAGCAGCCCAATGAACAACCCGAACACGTTCTTCAAATGGTAGACAATAATGCCACTGAAGACCAAGCCACAAAGAATTCACTCACCAAACAACAGGTACCAGAGACAGCGGCATCGTCAACGATTGAAAAGGTAAAGTTACAAAACCTGCAACTACCAAATTATAAAATTGCTGCATGGACAATCAAATAAACTCGAACCTACTACATATGTATTCACTCCAATGCACTCTCACTTTGCCACCTCTATGTTTGAACAACTGCAAGAAAAAAACAAGGTCGGTGACGATGAACAGAAAAGAAAGAGCAAGAGAAGGACCCAAAACCACCACTCAACGAACAACACGTAGAACAATCAGCAGTAACAACAAAAAATACAGAGGTGAAAAGACATAATACCTCTTCATGATTTTATAGTTCAAAAATACGCATTTGACATTTCACTACTTTCCTGCATCGCAGACAGAGGAGACCAGTGAGCAAAAGGAGGGCACTGAAGAAGGGCAACGTGTTGTTCAAACGACAGTCATCAATGTCATAGAAGACCAAGCCCCAAAATATTCACTCACAGAAAAACATGCAGCAGAGACTGCAACAACGACAACGACTGAAAAGGTAAAGTTACATAAGCTGATCCTATGAAAGTATAAAATAGCTATGTGGAACCTCAAATGCACTACCACTAAGCTACCTGTGTGTTTCAAAAGCTACAAGACAAAAACGACGGCAGCGGCGATGAACTACAGAAGAACGAACAAAAAGATGCCCAAAAACCTCCACTCAACTAAGAACAAGCACAACAGTCGACAGCAACAACAAGAACAGTAGCAGAGACAACAGAAGTAGCAACGATTGAGGAAGTAAAGTTACATAAGTTGATTCTACGAAAGTACAAAGTAGTTCCATGAGAACTCAAATGCACTCCAACTTAACCACCTTTATGATTGAACAGCTGCAAGACAAAAACTATGACAGTGACGATGAACACCAAAAGAAAGAACAAGAGGATCCCCAAGAAACTACACTCAACGAAGAACGGGTGGAATAGTCAGCATCACCAACGACAGCTCAACAGGTGAAGTTGCACAAAATGTTTCCACAAAATTACGACTTAATCACAATCAAAATAGCTCAAACCATGCACCGAACGCTTTGCTATTTTCCCATAACAGCTGCTATAATTAAAATAAAGTAGCAAGTTAAATTATTTCAATGCTTTTTCAATGATAACACAGAAACACGAAGAAGGCAACCACAGAGATATAACCAATGAAGCAAACACACAAATTGTTCCAGAGAAAGAACCAGAAACTATCAAAGAAAACCCTACACCGTCGTACGATGCCAATTCCCCTGGCAGAGAGGTCAGTAGCAACCAGGTCGAGATTGAAAAACAAGACAAAAAAGACCACCAGCAAGACATGACGGTTGACAAGGAAAAACATGATGCTAAGAAAAGGACAAATGACTCAAATAAGGGTGGAGTAGAAACTGAACAAAAGGGTACAACGCAAAAAGAAGAACATAACATGCCGCAAGAAGCAGAAAGAGAACAAGAAAGGAACAACACTAGACATGTCATATCTTCCAGCATCGAAGGAGGCAAGACAATAGAAACTTAATTGCTATCTTGTGACTTGGAATTATTTACATTAAATTGAAAATCATCGCAGGCACAATGGAGAAAGGGGGCAAAGATAGTGATTCCGTCAACAGAGCCATCGAAGACCTGTACAACGATGTATGCAAGCCATGGACAAAGAGAGAAATGTAAGTTCATGCAACTAACACAGAACACATTCTTAGACATGATCATTTTGACTGTATCATGTGTAAACTAAAACATTTTTCTAAATATACTTTGCAGGGATGAGCTTTTCATCACAACGGACAAGTTTGATGTCAATCTAGGCCATGTCGTTGAAAGCTTCAAGGTCGGTAAATTAGTACACCACAAAGCAATCGAGCCCATGCTAACAATCTTGAGAAAACAACTCAATGGCACATGGAGAAAGATTCTGTCGTTAAGCAACACTGTAAGTAAATATCATGGCGAAAGAATCACGTTTAAAACAATATATATGACTTTATAAATAGATAAACTTCCCCTATATCTGAACTGACAAATTCCCTTTGTGTATCTATGACGAAACAAGTAGCACTCGATAATGGAAGCCGACGATGAAGATCCAATGTGTTACAAAAATAATGATCAACAACACATTAGAAAAAATATACTACCTGCAAGGCTTAGATCATTTTTCAACATGCAAGAAGAAGAAAATCTGCAAGATTATAACATGGTAAGCAGATCAGCTGTTTCAAAAACAAAACAGTTGTAATTGCGTATATGTTATGCAAAGTTCTCTTTTTATTTTATGTTTCTAAATATAAGAAGATTTCCAAATGTTTTCTTTTTATTTTGTGTTTTGCAGTTCCTTCTACCATGTTTGTTGTGCTGGTTTGAGCAACACGAAACTATAAGTCATTACTTCACCATTACAGTTAACATGCAAAAACAGCGCTTTGAACTCCTTGACTCTTCAACTGCATATCCAGGCACAATAGAATTCTTCAACAATGTAACCAGCAAATTAATGAAAATCTGGAAGCACATAAGCACAAAGCTACAACTTTCAGAAAAAAAGCATTGGCCATTTCAAAAAGGTCAAACTGCAGGTGCCACTTCAAGGAGAATACACGTAAGCATTTCCAACAATTCACTTCTTTATTTTTTAATGCAAGATTCACTACTACAATTACCGAAATAATTATGTTCTTTCATATTTTCAATGCAACAATTACCACTACCATTGCTCCAACATTTCTCTTCTTTCTGTTTCTTGAATGCAACAATCTTACTAGTACCATTCCTCTACATGCAGAATGGATTGCGCATTCTATATGTACATGAACCTGAAGCACTACTACAATGATGGAACAACAACAACCTTAGAGCCAGAACAAGTACCAGAGTTGAGGAAAAAAATTCTATATCAACTAATCAGTCAACACAGAGGGAATACCAAGCTGTCATTAATCAAGTGTACCACAGGTTAGTCTTTCCAGAAACTAAAACTTACAATTTTGCCAAACTAGAAGAAGTAATATTTTTTTCAATTATTATTTTTTGATTCTAACAGATATGCTGAAGTATGAAGTCGATTGTAACATCCCAAATTTTCAATTTGGAATGTTATACATAGGTCATTCACGCATATCATATTTTACTGCATTTCCGTTTCGCGATCCTCGAAATTCTAAGCAACTCAAGGACCCACGGAGAGAGTAGGGAATTTTGATATTTTGATATTTGAGTTTTCTCAAATTTTGACAAGAGGATCATTTGGTTCTAAATATTTTTCCTCTCCGGAAATATTTCTAATTAAAATATATGAGAGGAGATAATATGAATTCTCCAAAATAAAGGTAATATTAGAGGAAAAATATTAAAATCAAATAAGATATTTTATTTGGATTTTATTGCAATTTTATTTGAATTAGGAAAAATATGTGTTTTTCAAAATTGCATTAGAGGTCTAAATAAATGTTCACTTTTGTCCGCAATATTATTAGAGGACCGTGAAAAATTATTTCAAGATTTTTGGAGTCCGTTTAGTATTTCTTTCGTTTGTTTTTCCGCGTCAGGATTTATTTAAAAAAAAGTGAACCGACCTACTGGGCCGTGTCCGGCTAGGACTCCTGGCCCGGCTGGCTTTATAAGCCGCAGCCCGTGAACCCCCGAGGCCCAAGTCGCGCCGCCGCCCACCGAAACCCTAGCGCCGCCCGATCCGCGCCGCCGCCACCTCGCCACCCCGCCGCATAGCTGCCTCCGCCGCCGCGCGCCGCCGCCGCCCCGTCCTGCCACCCGCCACTAGCCGCCGGAGCCGCCGTCCCGCCGCCCCACCACCAGATCCAATCTCGCCGGAGGTAACCGCCGCTGCAGCCAGTTTTCGTGAGAAAACCGTTCGTTTTTCTAAACCCTAGTTTGATTTTTTAATAGATCGGTTTTGTTCGGTTTTTCTTTGCTTTAGTGAAATAGCGGACGTTCGCCCATACGTTCGTTTTAACAAACATCGTACATCCGTTAGCCGCAGACAGCGAACGTTCGTTCGTTAGCCTGTTCGTCAGTTTTCTTTTTCTAGGGTTTTTCCGCGACTTTTTTTTATCGCGATTTCTGCCCTAATCTTCGATCTAGTATATCTTTTTGCTCCTTTATCCAAATTGGGTGAAACAAGCGCCTAGATCTTTGTCTTGAAACCCTCTTTTTGTTTATCCAACTTGAACAAGATTTTGATACTGTAAAATTTGACTTTAGTTCAGATTAGTGATCGGGTCTTGTTTCTTTCGTAGTTTGAGTTTCGTTGCTTCGTTTGATTTGATTCTTTTTGCAAACCAGAGTTTTTCAGTTGAAATTTCTGGTTATATCTTCTTATTTGAGTTTTACCCATGCATCTTTGCTTGAGTGCTTATGTATGCTATTGTCTGTTTGTGATAGAATACTCGAAGTGCGAAGCGTGCTACTACGAATCTTTAGGCTTTGCGGATCGTCAGCAAGGCAAGTAACACATTGATCATACTCTTTCATACCCAGTTTTTATGCATTAGTTTCAACCCTCACACATGGGTTTGGGATGTAGATGATGAGGTAGAACCTATTACATGTTTATTATCAAACCCTTGGGAGTTACTTCTACGTTATGCTTATATTGCTATGCTATGCTCGTAGACGTGGATTGGGTTTGAGAGTATCCATGACAGATGTGAGGTTTTTAATTAATGGTTCAACTTAAGGTGGCAATTTAATACACATCTGGGTGGATTGCTTGTGGGCACTTGGGGTTATACCAGTGTTGTCCTAGGAGATCCCGGGGTTATACCGTGTGATCCTCCTATGGTCCGCCACCCAGGCTCAAAGGGATCATAAGATTATTCATGCTTGAAACTTCCGTGTGAAGCCACAAGCTATTATGGGCTCTAACATAGTGGAGTAAGTTGCATGACCTCTTCCAGTGGTACACTAGGAGATGTAGGGGATGTAGGTTGGTACGGTCTACCCGGGGTTAGAGTTAATGCATCTGAAAAACTGTGTCTCGGTCATCCATTTCTCAAACACCATGTAGTGCGAGAAATCCAACGGAGGAGATCGAGTCTTGTGGGAAAAGTGCGCAAACCTCTGCAGAGTGTACAAACTAATCATGGTTAGCCATGTCCCCGGTTATGGACATCTTGAGTATCTGGTTCTTGAATTATCCTGTGGATCTTATCACTCTAAATTAACTTGTTGGGTTAATAATTACTTTTAAGTGGGATTGAGATGGGGGTACCATTCTCAATGTTGTTTCAACTACCATGATAGTTAAATAAAATATGTTCCTTTGTTTTAGGGAAAATTTGGCTTTTCGCAAAAACTTTGTAACCATAGAACCTCCACCAGCCATATCTGCATGTAGTGATAGCATTTATTTGTTCATTGCTCTACTGTGTTACATTGCCAGCATATTCCATGTGCTGACCTGTTTTCGGGCTGCAACATATTATGTTGCAGACTTTTCAGACGACGAGTAAAATGCCATAGGTCGTTTGTCGTGCACTCAGCTATGCCGCTGGAGTTGATGGACTCGCTTTATCTTCCAAGCCTTCTGATGTTATCTTATTTAGATGGCCTTAAGCCATATTTATTGTAAAAAAAATCTCTTTTGAGACATTCGATGTAATAAGTGTGTGATTGGTACTCTGTTATAAATCCATCGAGTACTGCGTGTGTCAGCATTACCGATTCAGGGATGACACTGAAGCATAGAGACTTGACCGTCTGATGTCAGGTCGCTACAAGATGGTATCATAGCACACGCTGAATGTAGGACACGACCCCTAAGATGAGCCATAGATCACTCTTCTCTACTCATTTCTGACTCCTCTCCATTTTCTACTCTTTAGGATGGCGGACTCAAGGAATAAGTTTACACAGCCGGATGAAGACACCCCGTTTGGACGACACTTGAAGGAAGTCACTAGGTACCTGAACATCAGAATACCAAGCTTCACCGGGACCTACACCGCCACACTACCAGAAGAGGAATGTTGGATGATTCGAGTTCAAGTTCCAGGAAGGACATTCACACCAGTCACTGAGCCCATAGAGTTTTATTTTGATGCACCAACCTGGAGTCTACGAAAGAGCATTGTAGCCACATCGCCATGGGACGCATCGGCAAAGTTTACCACAAGGAGCTTAAGGACACTATCTACCAGATATGTGGGCGCCGAGATGAGAAATGGGAGATGATCAGCACAAGGAAGGACATGTCCATTGCAGCATTCATCCAGGAGTTAAACCATCACATATGTTGCCAGGAGAACCAGATGTGCGCAAGCATGATAGATTTGAAGAAGGCGATGACCAGGATCACAGAGCTAGAAGAGGAACTCAAGTCTAGACGCGATGGATATGAGGAGGAAATGATGATACTTGTGGAGATGAATGATGACCTGACGAGGAAGCTAGGAGTTTTCATGGGAGACCCCGCGCCAGGAGGAGAAGACGACGAACCCAAGGAGATTTGTTCTGAAGACTACATCCTCATCGACGACACCGACTCCGACCCTGATGGTAGTGATGATAACTATGAAGATGAAGCTGGAGTGGATATCATGGAGTCTTCCACCAATCAAAATTTCTAGTAGACCACCATATGATCAGTAGTGTTCCCCGTGTATATAGAATAGTCCGAGCACTGTAATGAAAGTTAGATTGATTGTATGCCCTTGATTTATTGATTGAGTGATATGATATGATTGTGTTTGTCTCATGTGCATATGGGTAGTGCTTTCTCACTAGACCTCATTCTATTCTAATCTCTCCCCTCTAAAACCCATCAGATGCCTCCGAGACGTGACCCCAGATTTGTCTTCTCACCGGAGCTCACTCAGTTGATCCAGCAGCAGAATGCCTTGATGCAGTTGTTAGTTCAGAATCAAGGCAACAACAACAACAATAACAACAACCCTCCGCCACCACCTCTATTTGACAACTTAGCCTGTTTTCTGAGGTTACAGCTGCCGGTGTTTTCTAGTAGCACCGAGCCTATAGTTGCGGATGACTGGCTACACAGTATTGGAAGGGAGTTAACCACTGCCGGTTGCATAGATGCTGAGAATGTGCATTTTGTCGCACACCAATAGGATGGACCCGCAGCCGCATGGTGGGAGAATTACACAGCCACTTTTCCCATAGCAAATGTCACTTGGGAGCAGTTTCAGCAAGCTTTCTGCACAGCCCATGTCTCAACTAGAGCTATGAGCATGAAGAAGCGTGAGTTTCACAACTTACACCAGGGGAATCGTACTGTAGCTCAGTACGTGGAGGAGTTTAGTAAGTTATCTCGCTATGCCCCAGATGATGTGGCCACAGATGCCGCGAAGCAGGAGATGTTTATGGAAGGGCTGAAGGATGAGATGAGTGTGTAGTTAATGGTGGCAACATTCAACAACTACCAGGAGTTGGTAGATAAGGCTCTTATGATTGAAGGGAAGCAGCAGCAGATTGAGAGCCGCAAGAGGAAGTATGGACAAGGGAAGTACAATGCAGGAACATCGCAGAAGCCTCGTTTTACCCCGAACTCGGGAGGATACACCCATAATCATGGAGGCCACACTCACAATGGAGGAAGTTATCATAACCACAATGGCCCAAAGAATGGGAATGAGAATGGAGCGAGCAGCAATCAGAACCGCTCTAACCCAGCCACACCCGCCAAGAAGGACCAGAGTCACGTTACCTGTTTCAAGTGCGAGAAGACTGGGCACTACGGCAATGATTGTCTAGAGTTAAAGAATGGCAATGGAAATGGAAGCTCGGGGAAGAAGCCCAACCCTTTCAACAGGGGACAAGTGAACCACGTGAACGTGGAGGAGGTTGAAGAGCAGCCAGATGCAATGATCGGTAAGTTTTGGTTTAAGTCATTTACCACTCTCGTTCTTTTTGATACTGGTGCATCGCATTCATACATTTCAAGGGGATTTGTGGAAAAGTTTAAGTTACCCACCTTAGCCCTTAGGACACCCTTCCTAGTGACCTCACCAGGTGCAGAGTATATGGCTAACCGATGGTGCGACCGGATACCCTTAACCATTGGCAGCCATGTTTTCCCCTCAGACCTAATAATTTTGGAATCCCAAGGATTGGATGTGATACTGGGGATGGATTGGTTATCAAAGTATGGAGGAAACATTGATTGCGCCAGTAGGTCAATTCTACTCACCACCCTAGAGGCAAAAAGGATTAAGTATGTATCTAGGCATACTCCTAAGAGTACTCACGTAAATTCCCTCACGAGAGTTGTTCAGGAAGAAGTTCCTGTAGTGAAGGATTACCCGGATGTATTTCTAGAGGAATTACCAGGAATGCCGCCAGATCGTGATATTGAATTTTTGATAGAGCTGTTACTAGGCACCGGACTGATATCGAAGAGAGCATACCGGATGCCCGCAAATGATCTAGAGGAGATTAAGAAGCAGATCAAGGAGTTATTGGAGAAAGGTTACATTCGACGAAGTTCATCACCATGGGGAGCCCCAGTGCTCTTGGTTGAGAAGAAAGATAAATCTCCGAGGATGGTTGTTGATTATCGTGCATTGAATGAAGTGACGATCAAGAACAAGTACCCACTGCCGATGATCAATGATCCATTTGACCAATTGCAAGGAGCTAAAGTGTTTTCAAAGATCGACCTTCGATCAGGATACCACCAGCTGAAGATTCAAGAAAAGGATATACCTAAAACTTCTTTCACCACAAGGTATGGGCTATATGAGTATACGGTTATGTCATTTGGATTGACTAACGCCCCTGCATATTTCATGAGTATGATGAATAAGGTGTTCATGGAATTCTTGGATAAGTTTCTTGTGGTGTTCGTTGATGATATCTTGGTATACTCAAACGATGAAGAGGAACACATGGAGCATTTGCGTTTAGTTCTCGAGAAACTCAGGGAACATCAGTTGTATGCCAAGTTCAGCAATTGTGAGTTTTGGCCGAAGGAAGTTGGATTCCTTGGACATGTTATATCCGGAGAAGGTATAGCAGTAGACTCAACCAAGGTTAAGTCAGTCACTGAGTGGTTGGCACCCACCTCAGTGGGAGAGATCCGCAGTTTTCTAGGACTCGCGGGATATTATCAGAGATTCATTGAGAATTTCTCTAAGATTGTGAAGCCCATTGACGGTGTCCTAGGCTAGGGGGTACTCACCACGTCATCTCCTGATCTCTTAGATTGGGCCGAGGACCCCCGTGGCCGTATACTCATGGGCTAGTCCGCACGGCTGCCGCATACAAGGAAGATTCCACAAGACTTGGTGATCAAGACAAGGACTCCTCCCCCACCAGCGTATTCGGCTAGGACTCTTGTTATCCTAGGCCTCTGGTGCATTATATAAACCGAGGCCAGGCTAGTCGATAGAACATCAACTCCATACAAAACAATCATACCATAGGCTAGCTTCTAGGGTTTAGCATCCTTGATCTCGTGGTAGATCTACTCTTGTACTACCCATATCATCGATATTAATCAAGCAGGAGTAGGGTATTACCTTCATCGAGAGGGCCCGAACCTGGGTAAAACAAAGTGTCCCCTGCCTCCTGTTACCATCCGGCCTAGACGCACAGTTCGGGACCCCCTACCCGAGATCCGCCGGTTTTGACACCAACATTGGTGCTTTCATTGAGAGTTCCGCTATGTGTTCGGCAAAAGGTTGATGGATCGCCTGCAGATCAACTGCGACTTCGGCATCTTCGTCACCAGCTCGACTGGTCACCTTGGTTCGACCAAGGACTGCGCCCTATCTCCGATCATCATGTTCGGATGAGGGCCTTCATCAATGTCAACTCTGATCTCTATCAAGATCATGGAGGAATCATCCAGGGATCCCGGGGGCTCAACGTCAACATTGCCCTCAGGCGACCGTGCTGTTTTTCTGGACAGCGAAATTGTATCCGCCGCCACCGCCTCCTCAAGTGTCGTTTTAACGATTGCTCTGGTGGGATTGTGCGGAATTGGGTCTACAACAACCCTGGAAAATTTCGTCGAGTTCCGATGGAGGAATCTCTGGCAATCCACGATATACGGGAGCCCTATCAAATCTGGACGGGAATCCGGACGAGTTTAGGGCGTGGTGTCCAACTTCTAGCTCGGACGTCCTTTGCAAGATCCAACCGTTGATCGGCTGCGGAATTCCTATATCTACCAGCCCTCCAAATTTCAGCTCGATCCGACCGTCCAAACTCCGGAAACCTTCCGATTAGTGCATTACTTTTCGGATCTATTTTCTGCGCGAAAACGAATCCGACCCGCGTTCGTCTTTTTTATGAACGGGATTTCGGACATCCTTTTTGAAGGAAGCTTTGTATGGGGTATTGTGTTTTGTTCCCGAACACATCCCACTAAAATCTTTTGAACATGATCTTCAACATCATGCTGGTGTCAAACCAGTCCGACAATATTGCTCCACGGCTGCCAACCTGCGCTAGACACGTCATCACTTTGTTGAGCCGAGCTCAAGTTCTTCGGATCATCACCTCGGCAAGCTGAACAACAGTTCGGCATCGCAAAGAATAAATCGTCACCAACATCGCCGCCCCACGGGTTACACGGAGCGGGCACACCGGTATCACCGCACGGTCACTTCATTAAGCCGGCATTGACCACGTCACGACCTGCATCGGCAGGGCCGCACTATTGCTCCTCCGAGCCGGTGTCCATCACGTCGACCTACTTCGACATCTCGGCTGGACCGGGGGCTTCATCATCTCTTCATCAACCTACTCCGGTAACGGGTGTGCGGATTGAGTCCCAATTTTGGGAATCACCTTCCTTCGGATTGCTACAACAAATAAACCAGATGCTATTAATCCTAGTATTTTTTGCTTGTTTGGGTTTAATTTTTCCCAAGAAATTATTACTCTGGTGTGTCCATCATATGTACATAGGTCTATCAAATGGTGGTCGCATTAACGACGGTCGCATGGTGGTCCGGTTAGTCTCCGTAAATAGTCCGGCGAATGCCGCATCCGGAACTCGGACCGACCTGTGAATTCAGGCTTTGCCACGCCCTTACCGCATCACGCCGACGCCCTGCATCGACATTGACTTCGGCGCCAGGCCATATTTCTTTTATAATTCACTTTGCATAAATTATTGATTATGCAATGATTTTTTATTATTATTACTATTATCTCCGGTTTGCACTATTTTATGTGGCACAGGAAAATGATCCAGCCGGACTATATCCTTTGGCGTCACCTCGGCTGGACGGGGGGCTTCGTCAACACTTCATTACCCCATGCTGGGGACTTCGGCATCACTCTGCCGGCCTGCATTGACCGTGCTATGTCACCACTTCGAAGTGCCGAGCTCTTTGCTCCGCCACCTCGGGACCGGCTTGGGGGATGGCACCTTGTCCCGCATCAAGCTCAGACCGCGTCATCAATACCGAACACATTAACCAGCTAAGTTGCCTACATGCTCAAAGCTTTAAATTTTTAATTTGTGTTCGGTTCGACCAAGCATTACCCTTTTTTGTAAACAAGTGCTTGTAAAAAATTTCCTTGTCCAAACTTTGTTTGTGACGCATAAATTCAAATACCCAATTCATTTGGGGGCTTCCTTCATGAAGCTTTTCCTCTTGCATATGATTATACTTGTACGGCTTCGTTCCTTGTTCGTGTATTATGCCACAATATGCACCATATTGACTTAAGAGATTTGCAAGCTGGGTTGCCTCGCTCCTGTGTTTACCCCTACGTTCCCGATTGTTCGGCTAGGGAGTAAAGGGAGCACCTCTGCGATTGTCACAATCAGGTCGCCCGAGCCGGACCTCAGACTGGGTGAAGCCGAAAGCTAGCGCTCTTATAGTTTTCAATGATGGTCGGCACACAATGGAACTCATGAGTACAAAAAATCTATTGCACAAGTCTCATAATAACAATGAGCACCGAAGAAAGGTATCGGTGGGGGTACTATTTTCTTCGAAGATGCTTCTTACACTTCACGGTAATATAGCATAAGTTCCCTGAGCGCGCTTTGTCTGTTACAGCCTTATGGCCAGAACTAGAAACACCATCGATATTCTCGACCGATGGAGTACATAACACTTTTCGGTCCTTGACCGAAGAGGGAGAAGCTGACGGACGGTTAAGACGCGTTTAAAGTTCGGTTGAACATAGATATGATATAAGTACTTCGGTACATGCAATCATTCTTCTACCCAAGTCACTTGGGGGCTCTTAAAATTTCTATGAGCTATTTTATAGTAAATGTGTTTTCTTCTTGGTCGTTGTAAAGTCTTTTTCTATCGCTCCTTTTTCGACGTGAGTGTGTGGTCAATAGCCAGATAACCCATTTTCTCGCTAGTGACCGCTCGAGTTTAGTTTGCTAAACTGGTCTAACGAGAAGCACTCCGCCTTCGGGATAGGAGGCTGCAGCCGTAGGCTGGCCCGCTTGAAGTCTTGAGATCGGATGTGTAATGTTAAAGCACGACAGAAGCACTTTTTTTTTCTAAGACCAATTTTCGGATTGGCACCGAACACTTGATATTGTTCGGACGCCATGTTTTCACTGACGTTTCTTGGTTTTCCAAGCTTTTTGGCACTTTTAAACTATTTGTGCTTTTCCAGCATTAGTCTCGCAGTGCAACGCCGGACACCTTTAGGGATTCGGCAAAAACATTCTCAGATATTGCTATATATGCATCGGTTTCGAATTGTGTCTTCGGTCAATAGTTGGGTTGCCCGGCTCCTGCACTTGCTTCCTACGTTCCGTTTTGTTCGGCTAGGCGTGTAAAGGGAGAACCACTGCAATTGTGCTTCCATCTCACATGGTTAAGCACCTCAGTGGAGAAAACCGAAAACTGACTTTCACAATAGGCGTAAACTAGTCAGCGATCCGATGACTATGTTAAATGATGGGCCATTCATTACATTGGCCGAAGTGTTTACGGCTTGACCCCGACTGTCGCCGAACACTACCGGGGGCTATTAACTGGCCTCCCAAACTAAATCCTCAATATTTTGCTCTTACATTAGAGCTGAGGTTTAATGATCATGCTTAGCATGACAACCCAAAGAAAGGAACAATTAGCGGGACTATTTTCTTTGGAAGACATTTCTTCTGTTAAACAATAATATAACATATCTCTCTGCGTACCTTTGTTTATAAAACCATATAGCTAGATTACCTTGTTTGTTGTAAATCTTTGCCCTCATAAAGGCTTTATAAAGTAGGACAAACACTCTTCGGCTACTGGCTGAGGAGGTGGAAGTCGATGGTCGGTCAACAAAGTTTTGTACAATACGGATCCGAGCATTAATGACGTAAAGTACTTGGATACATAGAGTCATTACACATAATTTGTGATTTTACTATGGATATTGATCCTTAATTCGGCCACCCGTGCCCGCATTAAGGCTCGGGGGCTACTGGGCTTCGGGCTTATTATTTACAAATATTAAAGGGGCACATTGATCCCCTGATCTGGTATTACCACCCGACCAATGTCTCAGGGGCTATTGCATTGCTTGTCCAATGCAGAAAATTTTATGTGCAATATAGTTTCCGAGGAGATTTTGATCCTCAGGTTGGTCGGCCGCACCCAACCTGAGCCCCGAGGACTGAGCACGCCGCTTTTAGTGTCCCGAAGTATTCTGCCGAGCTAGGACTTGATCCTCAGCCGATTTTGCAAATCAACCTGAGTCTCAGCGGCTACCGGGATCAGCAATCTTACGTCATCCTTCATGTGCATCTCGGGTTTTAGGCCGATACACACCTTGAGGGCTACTGGCTATATATCTCGGCAGAGAATAAATTGCACCAATAAAAATATTCACAAAAATCGGCCCACATTCGGGGTGGTGCACCACCTCGGAAGCAGCCCAGCATAAAGCTCAGGCGCTAATGGCTGGCTCCATAGAGGGCATTTCCGGCATTAAGCTCGGCTAAACTCCTTCAAACTTCTTTGAACTAAGGTGATTTACGACACCTCAGATATAGTCGGGCGTTGGAGCTCGGATACAGTCCGACGTTGGAGCCCAGATACAAAGTCTGGCATTGGAGCTCGGATACATTCCGGCATTAGAGCTGGGAAGTGGTCCGGCGTTGGTGCTCGGCTGTGAAGGATACCTCGAATGCAGTCCGGCGTTGGAGCTCGGACGCAAGAGGACACTGCCTCCCGGGAACAACTTCAAACCCGAGGTGTGGCATAAAAATAACAAGGCATTGATAAAGGTCGAAAACTTAAAGGGGCTCCTCGGATACCCAACGTGTAAACTCGTCGAATGCATTTTGGCGATCCTCAAGATCGAAGATGAGAAGATTTGTTGAACCAGTTTTCAAGACCGGCGACCGAAGATGAAGACAGTCCGGAAGAATCGAGTAGCGTCCCTAACTTGAAGACCGGTTCAGGGGGCTACTGACGGTGTCCTGGGCTAGGGGGTACTCACCACGTCATCTCCTGATCTGTTAGATTGGGCCGAGGACCCCCGTGGCCGTATACTCATGGGCCAGTCCCGACGGCTGCAGCATACAAGGAAGATTCCACAAGACTAGGTGATCAAGACAAGGACTCCTCCCCCACCGGCGTATTCGGCTAGGACTCTTGTTATCCTACGCCTCTGGTGCATTACATAAACCGAGGCCAGGCTAGTCGATAGAACATCAACTCCATACACAACAATCATACCATAGGCTAGCTTCTAGGGTTTAGCCTCCTTGATCTCGTGGTAGATCTACTCTTGTACTACCCATATCATCAATATTAATCAAGCAGGAGTAGGGTATTACCTCCAGCGAGAGGGCCCGAACCTGGGTAAAACAAAGTGTCCCCTGCCTCCTGTTACCATCCGGCCTAGACGCACAGTTCGGGACCCCCTACCCGAGATCCGCTGGTTTTGACACCGACACACATGACGAAGTTTTTGAAGAAGTATAGTAAGTTCAAATGGACGGATGAATGTGAGGCAAGTTTTCAGGAATTGAAGAGACGTTTGACTACCGCCCTAGTGCTGATTTTGCCAGATATACGTAAGGATTTCCTAGTGTATTACGACGTGTCTCATGTAGGACTTGGAGGTGTACTTATGCAAGATGGAAGAGTTGTTTCATATGCCTCACGTCAACTTTGACCGCATGAGTTGAATTATGCCACGCATGATTTGGAGTTAGCAGCTGTAGTGCATGCACTCAAAACCTGGAGACATTTTCTTATTGGGAACCATTGTGATGTGTACACGGATCACAAGAGTTTGAAGTACATTTTCACATAGAAGGAGTTAAATCTCAGGCAAAGGAGATGGTTGGAGCTCATAAAGGATTACGATATGAAGTTGCAGTATTACCCAGGCAAGGCCAATGTCGTAGTAGATGCTTTGAGCCGGAAGAGTTATGCCAATACCTTAGTAATAGGAGGTTTGCCAAAGGAGTTAGCAGAAGATCTCAGGGAGCTTTGTTTGGAGATTGTTCGTAGAGGTTTTGTTGCAGCAATGGAAGTTCAGTCTACATTGTTGGGAAAGATCCGAGAAGCTCAGAAGGATGGCAAGGAAATTGCTGAAATAAAGGAGAAGATGAGTGAAGGTAAGGCCAAAGGTTTTCGTGAGGATGAGCATGATACCTTATGGTTTGAGGACTGAGTTTATGTGCTCAATAATGTAGAGATCAGGAAGTTGATACTTCAGGAAGCTCATGACTCGCCATACTCGATACACCCCGGGAACACCAAGACATATTTGGATTTGAAGGAACGTTTCTGGTGGACTGGTGTGAAGAAGGATATTACCGAGTATGTAGCCATATGTGATGTATGTTAGAGAGTGAAGGCAGAATATTAGATGTCAGCAGGATTACTGCAGCCCATGCCGATACCCGAATGGAAGTGGGATAAGCTTGGCATGGATTTTATCACCGGATTACCCAGGACCCGATCGGGATATGATTCAATCTGGGTAGTAGTGGACCGCTTGACCAAAGTAGCTCACTTTATCCCCTTGAAGACCACTTATACTAGTGCGAAGTTAGCCAAGATATATATGACCAGGATCGTATGTCTGCATGGAGTTCCGAGGACCATCATATCAGATAGAGGAATGCAGTTTACTTCAAAGTTTTGGCACCAGCTGCACCAGACTTTGGAACCAGGCTAGAGTTCAGTACTGCTTTTCATCCGCAATCAGATGGACAGACCGAGAGTGTAAATCAGATTCTGGAGGACATGTTGAGAGCTTGTGTGCTAGATTATGGATCTAGTTGGGACGACAACTTGCCCTACGCAGAGTTCTCATACAACAATAGTTAACAAGCCAGTTTGAAGATGGCACCATTCGAAGCCCTGTATGGAAGGAGGTGCAGGACACCGTTAATATGGGATGAAGTAGGAGGCTGCCGGCCGTTTGGACCAGATTTGATTAAGGAGTCTGAAGAGAAGGTTAAGCTGATACGAGATAGACTGAAGGTAGCTCAGTCCAGACATAAGAGTTATGCAGACTCAAAACGCAAGGAGGTAGTCTATGAAATCAGAGACATAGCATATCTGCGAGTTTCACCTCTGCGAGGAGTTAAACGTTTTGGAGTTAAGGGAAAGTTAGCTCCGAGATTTGTAGGACCGTACCGTGTTTTGGAGCGTATGGGAGAGGTAGCCTACAAGTTGGAGTTACCCTAAGGACTGTTAGGAGTTCATGATGTATTTCATGTTTCCCAGTTGAAGAAGTGCCATGCTGAGATGGCCGATATCCCTCTGAGAGATACCGTGCCCCTGGAAGCAATTCAGCTGGATAGTGATTTGACCTATGAGGAGAAACCAGTCAAGATTCTCGAGTTTGCCAGCCGAGTTACTCACAGCAAGGTTATCAACTTTTGCAAAGTTCAGCGGAGCCACCATATCAAGGATGAAACCACCTGGGAACGAGAGGATGATCTACGCAAAGACCACCAACACCTATTTTCTAGCCAACTCGAATCTCAAGGGCGAGATTCATCTTAAAGGGGGTAGGTTTGTAACATCCCAAATTTGCAATTTGGAATGTTATACATAGGTCATTCATGCATATAATATTTTACTGCATTTCCATTTCGCGATCCTCAAAATTCTAAGCAACTAAAGGACCCACGGAGAGAGTTGGGAATTTCGTTATTTTCATATTTGAGTTTTCTCAAATTTTGAAAAGAGGATCATTTGGTTTTAATTATTTTTCCTCTTCGAAAATATTTCTAATTAAAATATATGACATGAGATAATATGACTTCTCCAAAATAAAGGAAATATTATAGGAAAAATATTAAAATCAAATAAGATATTTTATTTGGATTTTATTGCAATTTTATTTGAATTAGGAAAAATATGCTTTTTCAAAATTGCATTAGATGTCTAAATAAATGTTCACTTTGTCCGCAATATTATTAGAGGACCGTGAAAATTTATTTTAGGATTTTTGGAGTCTGTTTAGTATTTCTTTCGTCTATTTTTCTGTGTCGGGATTTATTTTAAAAAAAGTAAACCGACCTACCGGGCCATGGTCGGCTAGGACTCCTGGCCCGGCTAGCTTTATAAGCCGCAGCTCGTGAACCCCCGAGGCCCAAGTCGCGCCGCCGCCCGCCGAAACCCTAGCGCCGCCCGATCCACGCCGCCGCCGCCTCGCCGCCCGCCGTGTAGCCGCCGCCGCCCTCCGTCATCGCGTGCAGCCACCGCCCGCCGCCGCCGCTAGCCGCCGGAGCCACGGTCCCGCCGCCCCACCGCCGGACCCGATCTCGCCGGAGGTAACCGCCGCCGCTGCCGGTTTTCGCGAGAAAACCATTCGGTTTTTTTAGAAACCCTAGTTCGGTTTTTTATAGATCGGTTTTGTTCGATTATTCTTCGGTTTAGTTAAATAGCGGACGTTCGTCTGTACGTTCGTTTTAACGAACGCCGTTCATCCGTTAGCCGGAGACAGCAAATGTTCGTTCGTTAGCCTGTTCGTCAGTTTTCTTTTTCCAGGGTTTTTCCACGATTATTTTCGATCGCGATTTCTGCCCTAATCTTCGATCTAGTATATCTTTTGGCTTGTTTATCGAAATCGGGTGAAACATGCACCTAGATCTTCGTATCGAAGCCCTCTTTCTGTTTAACCAACTTGACAAGATTTTCATACTGTAAAATTTTACTTTAGTTTAGATTAGTAATTGGATCTTGTTTCTTTCGTAGTTTGAGTTTCGTTGCTCCGTTTGATTTGATTCTTTTTGCAAACCGGAGTTCTTTAGTTGAACTTTCTGGTTATATCTTCTTATTTGAGTTTTACACGTGCATCTTTGCTTGAGTGCTTATGTATTCTATTGTTTGTTTGTGATAGAATACCCAGAGTGCGAAGCGTGCTACTACGAATATCTAGGCTTTGTGGATCATCGGCAAGGCAAGTAACACATTGATCATACTCTTTCATACCCAGTTTTTATGCATTAGTTTCAACCCTCACACATTGCATGACTAGGATCTCTTAACAAGTGGGTTTGGGAAGTAGATGATGAGGTAGAACCTATTACATGTTTATTATCAAACCCCTGGGAGTTACTTCTACGTTATGCTTATATTGCTATGCTATGCTCGTAGACATGGATTGGGTTTGAGAGTATCCATGACAGATGTGAGATTGTTAATTAATGGTTCAACTTAAGGTGGAAGATTTAATACACATCTAGGTGGATTGCTTGTGGGCACCTGGGGTTATACCAGTGTTGTCCTAGGAGATCCCGGGGTTATACCGTGTGATCCTCCTATGGTCCGCCACCCAGGCTCAAAGCGATCATAAGATTATTCATGCTTGAAACTTTCGTGTGCAGCCACAAGCTATTATGGGCTCTAACATAGTGGAGTAAGTTGCATGACCTCCTCCAGTGGTAGACTAGCAGATGTAGGGATGTAGGTTGGTACAGTCTACCTGGGGTTAGAGTTAATGCTTCTGAAAAACTATGTCTCAGTCATCCGTTTCTCAAAAACCATGTAGTGCGAGAAATCCAACGGAGGAGATCGAGTCTTGTGGGGAAAAGTGTGCAAACCTCTGCAGAGTGTACAAACTAATCATGGTTAGCCGTGTACCCGATTATGGACATCTTGAGTATCTGGTTCTTGAATTATCCTATGGATCTCATCACTCTAAATTAACTTGTTGGGTTGATAATTACTTTTAAGTGGGATTGAGATGGGGGTACCATTCTCAATGTTGTTTCAACTACCTGGATAGTTAAATAAAATATATTCCTTTGTTTTAGGAAAAAATTGGCTTTTCGCAAAAACTTTGTAACCATAGAGCCTCCACTAGCCATATATGCATGTAGGGATAGCATTTATTTCTTCATTGCTCTACTGTGTTACATTGCCAGCATATTCCATGTGCTGACCCATTTTTGGGCTGCAACGTATTATGTTGAAGACTTTTCAGACGACGAGTAAGATGCCATAGGTCATTTGTCGTGCACTCAGCTATGTCGTTGGAGTTGATGGACTCGCTTTATCTTCCAAGCCTTCCGATGTTATCTTGTTTAGATGGCCTTATGCTATATTTATTGTAAAAAGTTCTCTTTTGAGACATTCGATGTAATAAGTGCGGGATTGCTACTCTGTTATAAATCCTTCGAGTACTGTGTGTGTCAGCATTACTGATCCAGGGATGACACTGAAGCACAGAGACTTGACCGTCTGAGGTCGGGTCGCTACATCGATATGGGAGACAAAGAAATGCAACACGCAGAATGTTGCGTACTAGAAGAGTTTCTGCCAAATACCGAGCCAAAAGAACATATTATGCATGCGACAACCACACAAGAGGATGAAGTTATTGATTTATCTAGTAAACGCAAAGAGATTATGGATGCCAGTCGCCACGCCGTCGCCCAAGAATCTTGCACAGACCACGAAGAAAAGGATCCACCAATAGAACCAGATCAACCACCACCAGACGACAAGATACCACACCATGCTGAAGAGGAAACGGACAAGAAAAATATCAACAGCTATATCCCGAGCATAGAGCAAGTTGAACAAGCAGGCACTGATTTAAAAGAGGATGATAGAAGCAACGACGTACCAAATACACAAGAACATGTATCCGAGCAGAAGAAACAACCTGTTCTTCTTCAAGAAGAAACATGCTCAACAAGCGATCAGCAAGGCACCTCCAGCACTATCTCTTTAGAGTTCCTAAAACCCAAAACAATGGAAAAGCATGAAGAAATTGATGAATTTCTTTTAAGCCTTAACCCGCTCCAACTAGAAGAATACCACGAGTATGTAAAGATGGGCTTTGAATTTGATGTAATCAAAACATGGCTAAATGACTATGAAAGCTATGAATTCAACAAAAATGCCATGCCGTATCTGACAAGCCTGTAGCAAGAATCAGGAGAACATTCAATGGGTCAATCATCTGAGAACAACTCAGACAAGAAAATCTCGGTCAAGAAGAGGCTGGTAAAGCCTTCAAGCAGGCTCCATGGAAAAATCATTATTCCTACTTTTGTCCCAGGAGATTTCAAATTTATGAACAAAGCCAGAGCACTTCATGAATACCTATTCAGGAAAGAAGGATAGGACGAATGCGGAGAGTAAGTACTTTCTCTTGTCACAACAAAAAAACAAAGAAATGTTGCCCCTTTTTAAACCTACCTAACTAATGTATAAACTTTCTCTGCTTGCAGTCTAAACTTATATATTATCTTGAAGCGACCCGATTGGATCATAGGGAAACAAATAATGGAATAGCTACAGAAAGGAGATATAGGACAAATGGAGGGCTCCATCGCAAAGGCATTGTTCGAAGAATGGATAGTGCAGCAACAATACAACACAACCGCTAAAGCCATACTCCCCGTAGAATTTGCAAACGTATGAAGTCCAATTTGACAAAAACACTTGCATCATTTCAGTGGTTACAAATATTGAACTAAAAAGTATAAAACTTTTTGGTCGCAGATTGTGCTTGGTGTTAATATTGGAGAAGAAGGAGGACTAGCAGAATTCAATGAGGATGAAGCATTGAAACAGTTTGCACCCCTTGTAACAGGGAAGGAACTTTTAATGAAAAAGCTGGTAAGTTAATAGAAATATACAAATATAATTCATTCTTCCTACAGATTGCACATTTACATGTCATTTAATTCTCCTGACAAGAATGAACTTTAACTTACTCTATCTCCAAACACCGTAGATTATGATACCGCACAACACAGCTAAACACTACACACTGTATGTGCTCAACAAGTACACGAGATCCATCAACATACTTGACTCACTGAATTACAGACATGGAGAAGGAAAAAATACATGGAAAACACACCATAAGGATCACCCAGAACTGGTACATCAATTCAACCTTGGTTTTCTAATTGGTTTTCCAATTCCTGCATTCCCTTTATGTAACGCCCCAAGACCGGAGCTTCAGATGCCTTTCAGGGTTTCCGGGTTTCATCGTGTGATTTGTTTGGTTCTTTGCATTCATCATTGCATCATGTTGCATTTCATCATGTCATCATGTGCATTGTGTGTTTTTCATACATATTAAGTTTTTGCATGTTCCATGCATGAATCTTGCTTCATCACCTTCTCCTTCCCTCTACTTCCTTCTTTCGGCAAGTGTCACGTTCCCTTCTCTTTTAATGTTCATCTTTGCCTCGATATTCTAACACCATGCACCTAGCCTCTATGTCAAATTTCATCTCTATTGAAATTGTTTTGGTTAGGGTTTAAAATGGTTCAAGTTTGAATTTAATTCAAACTTGAATTATTTTTACTTCCTTTAAAAATCTCCAAACCAATTTTGTTAAATAGAGCACATTTTCAGGATCACGAGTATATTTTTATATTTCTCTAGCTCCTCACCTTCTTTTTCCTTCTCTTTCCTTTTTGTTTTTCTGTCTGAAGAAATAGAAAAACAGCAGCAGCAGCTACCTAGGCCTCGGTCACCCGGCCGACCCATTAGCTCAGCCGGCCTATAGGCCCATCCAGCACCGGCCGACCTAACTCCTCCAAACCCTACCCGATCTCATCCTCCCTCTGCTCTCCCCTCGCGCCGCCAGGGAGAGCTTTGGCTCGATCCCATCTCCCTCTCCCTCTCGTCCTCAACCCCCGCTTGAACCCTCTCCTCTCGATCCCCTCCTCCTCGTTCCTCCTCCTGCCGCCTCACACACCCGGCACCACATCGCCAGGGAGAGGAGTTCCCCAGCTCGCGCGCGCCCCTCTCTTCCATCGCTCCTGCTGCCTCCATCCTCGCGTCGCCTCTCTCCCTTTCCTCCCGTTGCCGTCTTCGGCGGGAGCAAGAGCTCCCTGCTGTCGCTCCGGCCGGCGGAGTCCAAGCCACCGAGCAGTAGCGCGCCCTCATCACGTTCTCTTCTCCCTCCTCCTTCGTCAGCCTCGTCGCCGGTCGACCGAACCGGCAGGAGTTCCCTACCGCACGCGTCCCTAACGAGCGCGTTGGCAGCGCCCGATGCCATTGACCTCGAGCTCCCGTACCCTGCCTTGTCCGCGCGCCTGTGACGAAGCTCCGGGAGCAGCCATGGCCGTGGATGTCGTCCGCCGCCTCCAGCTCGAAGCTCCGGTGTGCCCAAGCTTCGGAGGCAACTGGATCGACCTCCCCAAGCCCCCGTCGCAGGCCTACCCTATTTCTGCTGTGCCGAACGACGATGACCAGCGCCATCCCCCCATCTTGCCCTGCTGTTGCACCTTCGTTCCGTCTCCTAGCGAAGGAGATGACTAGCAGCACCCAGCCCCGTTGACCGCTACACGCGCAGGCCCAGTGCACCCGCCACGGTCTCCCCTGCTTGTGTGGGCTGCGCCCCTCTCCATGGCCAAGACCGGGATCCCGCGAACGTCAAGTTCCTCCACGATGCCCGAACGACTACATGATGACCCTGGACATGGGATTGCAAAACGCCAAGTACATGGATATGCCAAATTCCTCTCCGAAACATGTACGAATACGCCCGGCGATGCGACAAGTACCTCTACCGTCGACCCTCAAAGAGTTCGGATTCATCAAGTTCGACTACCGTGGCGTGAACCACTACTCCCACGACGTCGTGTGTACCCCTACCGTCACCCCAAAGACGTTGGGGTCATCAAGTACCTCTCCGATGGAACGCGAACCACTACTTCCGCTACTATCGAACCCTTTCCGCTTCGAAAATGAACGCTTCGAAGGTATAACCGCCGGAACGACGCCCGTGCCCGTTTGTTTCATGCATGTCCCCGTTTGCCATGTCGTCGACCCGTGGGAACCCGGTAACCGGGATCACCCCACCATCTTTTGCATGCTCCCGCCACACTTCCTTTGCACCGGTATCTCCATGAGCTACCGGAACCGTTATGTTGCTGTGGCAACATTTTCGGATTCGTTCCCATGGCCCCTTTTCCTTCCGCCATGGCGACAAATGCTCCATATCATGTTCATATCAACATTTTCATAAAAAATGCATAAACTTGAACATGTCATCCGCATACTGATAATAACATTTAAAATGTTTAAAATTGTCGTTTGCATTAAATTGCCAAATGCATATGAGGATTTATCGGAACTGTGTTTGATGTTTCCGGCCTCATTTAATATGCCTAGATGTGTATTTTACTCATGTTTCACCTCTTGCCATGTTAACCAACATTTAATTTTGTTGAGTACCTAAACGAGATCGAACTAAATAACTTGAATGTGGTGTTCCGTCAATATGTAACTCGTTGCATATTGAGCTCCACTTAACTTGTAGTGTTGTTTGTGCACTTTGCCATGTCATGCTTCATTAAACCGGACATGCATAATACTTGGTTGTGCATCATGCCATGTTCATGTGTTGGTTGTTTACTATGTTGTTTCCCTCTTTCCGGTGTTGCTTCTTCGGGTTAGTTCCGATAACGTCGTGTTGTGAGGATTCGTTCGACTACGTCCGCTTTGTCTTCTTCATGGACTCGTTCTTCTTCCTATCGGGATTCAGGCAAGATGACCATATCCTCGAAATCACTTCCATCTTTGCTTGCTAGATGCTCGCTCTTTTGCTACGCCTATGCTACGATACCTACCACTTGCTTTATCATGCCTCCCACATTGCTAAGCCAAGCCTCTAACCCACCTTGTCCTAGCAAACCGTTGTTTGGCTATGTTACCGCTTTGCTCAGCCCCTCTTATAACATTGTTAGTTGCAGGTGAAGATTGGAGCTTGTTCCATGTTTGGAACATAGTTATTTCGTTGGGATATCACAATATCTCTTATTTAATTAATGCATCTATACACTTGGTAAAGGGTGGAAGGCTCGACCTTATGCCTGGTGTTTTGTTCCACTCTTGCCGCCCTACTTTCCGTCATATCTGTGTTATGTTCCCGAATTTTGCGTTCCTTACACGGTTGGGTTATAATGGGAACCCTTTGACAGCTCGCTTTGAATAAAACTCCTCCAGCAAGGCCCAACCTTGGTTTTACCTTTTGCACTAACAACCTAGCCTTTTCCCTTGGGTTTCGCGGACTCAAGGGTCATCTTTATTTTAACCCCCCCCCCCTTGGGCCAGTGCTTCTCTAAGTGTTGGTCCGAAATGGGCAGCCTGCGGGGCCACCTCAGGGAAACTTGAGGGTTGTGTTTACTTGTAGCTTGACCTATTCGGTGTTGCCCTGAGAATGAGATATGTGCAGCTCCTATCGGGATTGTCGGCGCATCGGGCGGCTTTGCTGGACTTGTTTTACCATTGTCGAGGATGTCTTGTAACCGGGATGCCGAGCCTGATCGGATTGTCTTGGGAGAAGGAATATCCTTCGTTGACCGTGAGAGCTTGTGATGGGCTAAGTTGGGACACCCCTGCAGGGATTGATCTTTCGAAAGCCGTGCCCGCGGTTATGGGCAGATGGGAATTTGTTAATGACCGGTTGTAGATAACCTGAAACTTAACTTAATTAAAATGCACCACCCGCGTGTGTAACCGTGATGGTCTCTTCTCGGCGGAGTCCGGGAAGTGAACACGGTGTTGGAGTAATGCTTGACGTAGGTTGTTCTAGGATCACTTCTTGATCATAGTTGTTCGACCGTGCTTTTGCCTTCTCTTCTCGCTCTCATTTGCGTATGTTAGCCACCAAATATGCTAGTCGCTTGCTGCCGCTCCACCTCATACCTTTTCCCTACCTATAAGCTTAAATAGTCTTGATCACGAGGGTGTGAGATTGTTGAGTCCCCGTGACTCACGGATACTTCCAAAACCAGCTTGCAGGTGCCGATGAAACCGTGCAGGTGACGCAACCAAGCTCAAGGAGGAGCTCGTTGAAGATCGTGTTCGTTATGTTGTTCTGTTTCCAGTTGATCAGTAGTGGAGCCCAGTCGGGAGGATCGGGGATCTGTGTAGCTTTTGGGGTAGTCTTCTTTTATTTTGGTTCCATAGTCGGACCTTGATTGTATCTGGATGATGTAATGTTTTATTCATGTATTATGTGAAGTGGCGATTGTCAGCCAACTATGTATCTCTTTCCCTTATGTATTACATGGGTTGTTTGTGAAGATTACCTCACTTGCGACATTGCTTTCAATGCAGTTATGCCTCTAAGTCATGCTTCGACACGTAGGAGATATAGCCACATCGAGGGCGTTACAAGTTGGTATCAGAGCCTTCCCCGACCTTAGGATCCCCCTGCTTGATCGAATCGTTGGCGTTGTTGAGTCTAAAAAAGTGTTTTGAGTCATTTAGGATTATATATATATATATATATATATATATATATATCGGAGAGTAGGATTCTTTTTACTCCTCAGTCCCTTCGTCGCTCTGGTGAGGCATCCTGACGTAGAGTTTTGACTCTTCTCTTCTCAAATTTCACTAAAAAAATTTAGGATCACGCGGGTATCTTGGAATCGTTCCGATGGTTTTGTGATGAGAACATTGTTCTTGGTGCCTCCTGACATTTAGGGGTTGTGGCAGTGTCCCGGGGAGTTGAGCTCTGAGGTGTTGTCGTCACAATTTTATCGTTGCAGTTCTGGAATACCTGAGTTCGCCGACATCAAAAATCTCTTTTATGCAGTTGTTAGTGAGATAACCTCGACGCCACCCAGTACTGGGGCAGGAGTTCAGGAGTATTGCCATAACTCGTATAACGGATGCTTTTCGAAGGTTGAGGTAAATGATTTCCGAAGGTTTCTTGGTTATGTGTTGAAGGATGGATACAGCTGGATGTAGGATTTGTTAGTTTTGGGTGAGATATTATGCTTCCCCTGTATCCCCAACACCTGATTGCATAACCAGAAAGTTTCGGGAGTTTATAAGTGGGAATTCTAGTAGCTCTTAAGATATCTTTCCGACAGATGTATGATATGAAATTGGGGTTCGACGTCTAGTGGTCCACCTATCCACGGTTGGTTTTACGGTGGTCTTGTTGTGTCTTAAAGAGTCCTTGGCTATGCTGACTCGGGGACGCTTCGTATGTCATGTGCACTGCCTTGTACATGATGGTGTTGTACGATCGAGCCCGTGTAGGCCCCACCACGAAAACTTCAGACAAAATCTCTATCATATGTTTGTTCCGGCTTATTCTGCAAGCCAATCCTTTGTTTTGTTTTCAGTTGTGGTATTCAAGTTGCTTCGAAGTCAAATGTTGATTCCATACCTTTTTTCTAAGCGGTGTTCTCACATTTCTATGTGATTACTAATCCTTCATGATAATCGAGATTGTGATCTCAATCCTTTTCAACCGGTGTGCTCCTCTTCAAATGGATCCAATCTTGTCAACATTCGCAAGATCAATTATCAGTTCTTCTCAACGGTGTTTGTTTTATCCGTCTCCAAGTTGTCTTTGTTTTTTCCCGCCCTCCCACCCTTGTTTCTTCAAGGACTCAGATTTCTTTATCAAGTATCATCTTATTGATGAGAAGTCTCTCTATTTTTTTCCGTCAATGTTCGTATCCAGTGATTCTCATGAAGTTTCTAACAGAGCTTCAAGTTCATCATTCTTCGTCCTCTTTTCTTCTCCGGTGGATTCAATTCAATCTTTTGGTGTTGATCATATCCCTTAACTCGTCTCAAATGTTTTCCATGCCGGTGCACCTTATTATCATTCCACTTCTCGCTATTCTTTTGGTCTGGAGTGCTGAAGATATCTCGACGATTCGTGTTTCCACTCCGCTTTCATTCAATCTCTTTCGAGGATGTTGTCTCATTCAAGCCATTTAATTCAACCGGCGCAGTCTCTCTTTTAAATCATTTCAACGGTGTATCTTTGGAGTGGGCCCTAACCCACATGTCTTTTCCCAGGATCTTACCTGACTCTTCTAATTTTCCTGGAGTTATTCTCAAATTCTTTTCGAAGTTTGACGTAAGACTGATTTATCATCAGCCAAATATCTTTCTCCAAGATCTTTCAAATTCTTTTCATTGGTGATTCAGCCTTTATATTCTTCATTATTCCAGAGTGTCTCAACTATTCATGGTGGTGTTTCTCGTCGTCATTCTCAAATTTTGAAGACCGAAGAAGAGTTTTCCTCTAAATCTTGCTCCATTCTCTTCAAGACTCGTGGTTCTAGCTTGATGCCATCCTCTCATAATTGGTTTCGACTGTGAGAATTGTTTTATTCTGTCCGGAGCAATTCAAGAGTCTTTTCAGTTTGATTCTCCGAAGGCCATCATTTCGGGATTATTCATTCTCAGCTTTCAGCTATTGTTCTCCAAATCTTACTGGTGCATCATTCAAATATTCTCTAATCAGATTGTGATCTCTTTGTTCTCATATATTTATATTTCCCTCAAGTATCGTCAGTCGTTTTTCAATTCTTACCGGTGATTCATCCCTTTAGTTCATTCATTTCCAATTCTTATGGTGGTTCATTCAAGAATTCTCTTCCGTTGCTATTCTATTTATTCATTCGTTCTTTCATCCTACCGGTGGTTCGTTGAAGACCTTCTCAAGTTTGATTTATTTCTCTCTTAATTTTTTCTACGGGAATAATTAGTATGCCAAATCCATTGTTGGTCATCAATTTAATTGATGAAGGATAAGCATAATGTAATTCTTATTCTTGTTTCATCCAAGTGATCTAATTTCCTGCTTTCCGGAGTAGTTCATCATTTCACATTCTCGGTTCGAGAGGCTTTATATTTTCTTTCCCGGAGTTCCAAGTTCTCTCAATTATATCATCACGGAGATCCATCTAAATCATTACAAGGTTTCACCTTGTGTTTTCAACTTCCCTTTCTTTTCGTCATCCTTTTGTTTACCGGAGTTCTTCATCAAGGTACTACATGATGGTTCATCAAGGATTTAATTTCCTTATCGAAGTGTTCATCAAGATTCTTTTCAAAAGGAGCTCAAGTTTCTTCATCTTGCAATCCAGAGTGCAATTCTTTCTCCCGTGTCATTGGAGGTGGTATTATGTCATTCTTGATAATTTGAGTTCATGTTTCATGATTCACATGTTATCAAGAATGAAATATTTTAAATCCATCAATTTCTTCTTTGGATTTATCTTGGGTTATATTTCACCTAAAGCCTTCCCTAAGGATCGATGCTATTTGTGGTGCTCATAAATGACCCAAGTTCTTCGTCTATCCTTCCGGTGAGACAAGTTTCTCGTCTCCTTGTTCACAGCAATCCAATCTATCGTTTCCGTTAGTGCAAGAATTTCACCTCATAGCTTTGAGATGTTTTCTATAAGTCCACTACAACTTTGTTCTTTTCGTTGTTGGTTTTCCAACAACTTCGTTTGACCCTTCTCCTAAAGATGCCTTTTCAAGCTCTTTTCTGGCAGAGGTTGGCCTTTTCTTCTCCATTCTCCTATTTCAATTATCTATCTTCTATTCTTTTGTTCTGGAGGCATTGTCATGTTGCTCTTTTCAACCCATCATCTCGTTTTGTCAAAGATCATGTTCTTTTCATGCCTATCCATTTAACCGGAGGGTTGTGCCTTTTGCTCAAGTTCTTTTCGCCTTATCAAGCCTTGCATCTCTTTTCAACCGGAGTGCTGTCTGAGACCTTTCTTACCCCTTGCTCCATTCATTCAATAGTTCCGGAGGCAGTGTGTTGTCATTTCATCAAGCATCTTCTCACCTTACCAAGTTCTTATTCAATTCCTTTTCTTCTCAATCGGAGTGCTGCCCGAAGTTGTTATTCCTTGTCCCTCTTTTCTAACGGAGTGTTTTCAACTTTGTCATCTCCGTTGTATTCTTTTCTCGAAATTTCTTAACCTTTTCAAGGTTCTTTGGTCTCACTCGTTTGTCAAAGAAGCAACTTAGTTTTACCTCTTATCTTCCTCTTCCTTTTCCCTCCGGTGCCATCCTAGATCTCGGGACGAGATCCTCTCGTAGTGTTGGAGTGTTGTAATGCCCCAAGACCGGAGCTTCAAATGCCTTCCAGGGTTTTCGGGTTTCGTCATGTGATTTGTTTGGTTCTTTGCATTCATCATTGCATCATGTTGCATTTCATCATGTCATCATGTGCATTGTGTGTTTTTCATACATATTAAGTTGTTGCATGTTCCATGCATGAATCTTGCTTCATCATGTTCTCCTTCCCTCTACTTCCTTCTTTCGGCAAGTGTCACGTTCCCTTCTCTTTTAATGTTCATCTTTGCCTCAATATTCTGACACCATGCACCTAGCCTCTATGTCAAATTTCATCTCTATTGAAATTGTTTTGATTAGGGCTTAAAATGGATCAAGTTTGAATTTAATTCAAACTTGAATTATTTTTACTTCCTTTAAAAATCTCCAAACCAATTTTTTTAAATAAAGCACATTTTCAGGATCATGAGTATATTTTTATATTTCTCTAGCTCCTCTCCTTCTTTTTCCTGCTCTTTCCTTTTTGTTTTTCTGTCTGAAGAAATAGAAAAGCAGCAGCAGCAGCAGCTACCTGGGCCTCAGTCACCCGGCCGACCCATTAGCTCAGCCGGCCTATAGGCCCATCCAGCACCGGCCCACCTAACTCCTCCAAACCCTACCCGATCTCATCCTCCCTCTGCTCTCCCCTCGCGCCGCCAGGGAGAGCTTTGGCTCGATCCCATCTCCCTCTCCCTCTCGTCCTCAACCCCCGCTCGAACCCTCTCCTCTCGATCCCCTCCTCCTCGTTCCTCCTCCTGCCGCCTCACGCACCCTGCACCGCATCGCCAGGGAGAGGAGCTCCCCAGCTCGCGCGCGCCCCTCTCTTCCATCGCCCCCGCTGCCTCCATCCTCGCGTCGCCTCTCTCCCTTTCCTCCCGTCGCTGTCTTCGGCGGGAGCAAGAGCTCCCTGCTGTCGCTCCGGCCGGCGGAGTCCAAGCCGCCGAGCAGTAGCGCGCCCTCGTCACGTTCCCCTCTCCCTCCTCCTTCGTCAGCCTCGTCGCCGGCCGACCGAACCGGCAGGAGTCCCCTGCCGCACGCGTCCCTGACGAGCGCGTTGGCCAGCGCCCGACGCCATCGACCTCGAGCTCCCGTGCCCCGCCTTGTTTGCGCGCCTATGACGAAGCTCCGGGAGCAGCCATGGCCGTGGATGCTGTCCGCCGCCTCCAGCTCGAAGCTCCGGCGTGCCCAAGCCTCGGAGGCGACCGGATCAACCTCCCCAAGCCCCCCTCGCTGGCCTACCCTGTTTCTGCTGCACCGAACGACGACGACTAGCGCCATCCCCCCTGCTTGCCCTGCTGCTGCGCCTTCGTTCCATCTCCTAGCGAAGGAGATGACTAGCAGCACCCAGCCCCGTTGACCGCTGCACGCGCAGGCCCAGTGCACCCGCCACGGTCTCCCCTCCTTGTGTGGGCTGCGCCCCTCTCCATGGCCAAGACCGGGATCCCGCGAACGTCAAGTTCCTCCACGATGCCCGAATACATGATGACCCTGGACATGGGATTGCAAAATGCCAAGTACATGGATATGCCAAGTTCCTCTCCTAAACGTGTACGAATACGCCCGGCGATGCGACAAGTACCTCTAACGTCGACCTTCAAAGAGTTCGGATTCGTCAAGTTCGACTACCGTGGCGTGAACCACTACTCCCACGATGTCGTGTGTACCCCTACCGTCATCCCGAAGACGTTGGAGTCATCAAATACCTCTCGATCGAACGCGAACCACTACTTCCGCTACTATCGAACCCTTTCTGCTCCGAAAATGAACGCTTCGAAGGTATAACCGCCGGAATGACGCCCATGCCCGTTTGTTTCATGCATGTCCCCGTTTGCCATGCCGTCGACCCATGGGAACCCGGTAACCGGGATCACCCCACCATCTTTTGCATGCTCCCGCCACACTTCCTTTTGCTGTGGCAACATTTTCGGATTCGTTCCCATGGCCCCTTTTCCTTCCGCCATGGCGACAAATGCTCCATATCATGTTCATATCAACATTTTCATAAAAATGCATAAACTTGAACATGTCATCTGCATCATGATAATAACATTTAAAATGTTTAAAATTGTCGTTTGCATTAAATTGCCAAATGCATATGAGGATTTACCGGAATTGTTGTTTGATGTTTCCGGCCTCATTTAATATGCCTAGATGTGTATTTTACTCATGTTTCACCTCTTGCCATGTTAACCAACATTTAATTTTGTTGAGTACCTAAACGAGATCAAACTAAATAACTTGAATGTGGTGTTCCGTCAATATACAACTCGTTGCATATTGAGCTCCACTTAACTTGTAGTGTTGTTTGTGCACTTTGCCATGTCATGCTTCATTAAACCGGACATGCATCATACTTGGTTGTGCATCATGCCATGTTCATGTGTTGGTTGTTTACTATGTTGTTTGCTTCTTTCTGGTGTTGCTTCTTCGGGTTAGTTCTGATAACGTCGTGTTGTGAGGATTCGTTCGACTACGTCCGCTTTGTCTTCTTTATGGACTCGTTCTTCTTCCTATCGGGATTTCATGCAAGATGACCATACCCTCGAAATCACTTCTATCTTTGCTTGCTAGATGCTCGCTCTTTTGCTATGCCTATGCTATGATACCTACCACTTGCTTTATCATGCCTCCCACATTGCTAAGCCAAGCCTCTAACCCACCTTGTCCTAGCAAACCGTTGTTTGGCTATGTTACCGCTTTGCTCAGCCCCTCTTATAGCATTGTTAGTTGCAGGTGAAGATTGGAGCTTGTTCCATGCTTGGAACATGGTTATTTCGTTGGGATATCACAATACCTCTTATTTAATTAATGCATCTATACACTTGGTAAAAGGTGGAAGGCTCGGCCTTATGCCTGGTGTTTTGTTCCACTCTTGCCGCCCTAGTTTCCGTCATATCGATGTTATGTTCCCGGATTTTGCGTTCCTTACACGGTTGGGTTATAATGGAAACCTCTTGACAGTTCGCTTTGAATAAAACTCCTCCAGCAAGGCCCAACCTTGGTTTTACCTTTTGCACTAACAACCTAGCCTTTTCCCTTGGGTTTCGCGTACTCAAGGGTCATCTTTATTTTAACCCCCCCGGGTCAGTGCTTCTCTAAGTGTTGGTCCGAAACGGGCAGCCTGCGGGGCCACCTCGGGGAAACTTGAGGGTTGGTTTTACTCGTAGCTTGACCTATCCGGTGTTGCCCTGAGAACGAGATATGTGCAGCTCCTATCGGGATTGTCGGTGCATCGGGCGGCTTTGCTGGACTTGTTTTACCATTGTCGAGGATGTCTTGTAACCGGGATGCTGAGCCTGATCGGATTGTCTTGGGAGAAGAAATATCCTTCGTTGACCGTGAGAGCTTGTGATGGGCTAAGTTGGGACACCCCTGCAGGGATTGATCTTTCGAAAGCCATGCCCGCGGTTATGGGCAGATGGGAATTTGTTAATGTCCGGTTGTAGATAACGTGAAACTTAACTTAATTAAAATGCACCAACCGCGTGTGTATCTGGACCTTGGTTTCGTAGTCGGACCTTGATTGTATCTGGATGATGTAATGTTTTATTCATGTATTGTGTGAAGTGGTGATTGTAAGCCAACTATGTATCTCTTTCCCTTATGTATTACATGGGTTGTTTGCGAAGATTACCTCACTTGCGACATTGCTTTCAATGCGGTTATGCCTCTAAGTCGTGCTTCGACATGTAGGAGATATAACCGCATCGAGGGCGTTACACTTTACTAATGGAAAAAACGAACAATAAAACCAAACCGTAATCACAAAATAAAAGGATGCACGCACTCATGAAGAAGCATTACGGTGAAGCGAAACTACGAGCCAACAGCGAACCGAACTGGTCGAGGATAGCAGAAACACCTAACAGAGTCTGTGTGCCAAAATAGCAGGGTACCCAATGCGGACACTTCATGGTTCAATTTGCAAAATACTTGAATGGCATTGATCTCATAAAAGATGATGAGGATTTCCATGTAAGTGAATAGTATGAGAGCAAAAAATTTAATTTTTAGAAGCAACACTACTTGAATACTTCAATTATCTCATGAAAGAAAAATAAAAGAATATCCAATGACCTTCATGCAGTATAGCAACATAGATGCCGAGTGGAAACCAGAGTTCCTTTTTACAGCCATATTTGGTGAAACAAACCAAGTAAAGTGTGAGCAACTACCTGGAAGAATCAAAGAATTCAAACCAGAAACTTCAAACTTCTTTTCCACCAACAAAGGTAAGAAAATCATTTATGGTTATCTTTTTTTGTAATGACCTACCCATCCCACGGTTGACCAATGTCTTTCGTATCACGAGAGCTTATACATATTACATATCTGCTTCCGCTGACCGAAACAGATTAAACAAAAAGGAAAAAAAGGACGAAGCACCAGTCCATACCCAAAACATTCTCACTGCTTCCAACACACAAAGGAGGCGTCTGACCTCTTCCAACTAGTCATGAGCGACAACTGGCAGGAGGAATACAAAAAGTGAGTTGTTTTCTATTGCACCTCAAAAGAGTTGGACATAGGCCAAAAATAATGTAAAAATCTGTTTCTTACTGACCGTGACCTCCAAAATTATTTTATCTCCCTCTCGTAGGAAAACTATATTTAGGCCCATCCGTAGGGACAGTGAAAGCACGCAACTTACTGGAGCCCAACTGAAGGCAGTATTTGGTCCAAGACCAGCACAGACGAACATACCACATCATATGGTAAAGAGGGTGCTCGATGACATAGCAGAAATCTGGGAAAGCAGACAAGATTCAAAAGAGAGTGACAGAGTAATATTAGGACCAAACTTTACAGAGGTAAACTTTTAAAAAGCAAAATCTTGTCTATATTGCAACACCTACTCTTTTTATATTGTTACACAGCTATTTTTTCTAACAGTTTTTTTCATCGTAATTATTGTTTGCAGCATATATTGAAATTAAATAAAGACAAAAGTACTATTGCAAAATTTAAAAGTGAACTGCAAAAAACAAAGAATCAGTTGGTTCCCATGTATCTCAAAGAAAATCAACGGAAAAAGCTCTCAACAGCAAACATGGTAACATCCCTTTCCTCCGCGACAAAATCACAAAATATGCATTCTATCAAATTACTTTATATTAAACTGTCAGGAAACCAGCAAGTATTTTGTACATAGATATTCATTGCAATGGAGAAGCATGACCGCTACGTACTATATGTGTTGGACAAATATAAACACAAAGTTCACATTATTGATCCTCGAGAAGCAACTCCAAAGGAATTTGAGAAAGAAAAGATAGACATGGATAAATTGGATCCAAATGAAGCATGTCGAGTTCTTCAGGAACTTGAAGACGCTGAAAAAGAAACAAACACAGTTTCAGGAATATCACGCTTATAAGTCGGCAATCGTAAGCATTTATACATAACAATTTTTTCAATTTTACAAGTTGCAGTATTAAAACAATTACAAAATGCAATTCCCAGGTACCTAGGATTAAAGAAGTCTTCAACACCATACTTGAAAAAACAATGAATCCAAAGAAAACAAGATGGCAGATTCATACCATGCAAGACGTTGCAGTGGTAAAAAAGGGCGAATCACCATTTGTTGTTTTAAAGCTTACATTCCTCTACAATGGTGGAAAGTTCGTCGAAGACCTGGAAGATTTGACAGTAAGTCTATATATATTTACCTATATACAACTTTATGCACCAACTCTAACAATATACTTCTCTTCTCAGCAAAATTTCACAGGATGAGGTTGAAGACTGGAGGGCAGAGGCAATGTACATTCTCTTAAGTAGTGAGATGAATCAAGTCAAAGCTAGTGAAATGGGTGACGAGTTTAGCAAGATCTTCAACAAGAATGAAGACTGAAACTTTTGATTTAGACCGCGAGCCTAATTCTGTCAAGACGTGACAAAATAGTTTATCAATAACTCACATTTGTATGTAATGTACTTAGAAATTGTTTGTTCATGTTAAAAAACAACATCATCAAAGAGTGCCAGTACACTATGAACAATAGTGCCTCTTGTTATTTGTACGACAGCAGTGTATCCCAAAAAGAACCCTTACGTGTGACTCTGGAGACCACCCTACCGTGCCTCCAGAGACGACATGGCCTTGTGCCACCAAAGCCTGGGTCACCATGCCTCCGAGCAATATCCACACACATACATAGCAAGAGCGCCTCAACCGTAGCTAGCTCCTACGCACACGTGCAAGCATATGAGTCACACCCGTGCCTCCGGAGGCAACATACCAATGCCTTCGTAGGATACGCACATGTGCATGCACGCACATACATATAGAGCCTCAACCATGCCTAGCTCCTAAGCAGACGTGACTGCACATGCTTCAAACCCGTGCCTTTTGAAACAAAGGAGCTTGCCATTTGCACGACCTACTGTATAAAAATTAAACGAGCCGAAGGCGAGCAGGAGGTTCCCTGGCGCCGTAGGCGCCGTGCACACCACAACGGACAACGCGCCGCATGAACCAACACGTAGCACGACCAACACACACTTCGACCTATGCCCCCCCTTCAAGATGTTTATGAAAAGTAAACGAGCTGAAGGCAAGCAGGAGGTTCCCTCGCGCCGGAGGCGCCATGTCACACCACGACGGACAACGCGCCGCACGGACCAGCACGCGGCACGACCAACACACACTTCGACCTATGCCCCCCTTCAAGATGTTTATGAAAATTAAATGAGCCAAAGGCGAGCAGGAGGTTCCCTCGCGCCGGAGGCGTCGTGTCACACCACGACGAACAACGTGCCGCATGAACCAGCACGCGGCACGACCAACACACACTTCGACCTATGCCCCCCTTCAAGATGTTGATGAAAAGTAAACAAGCCGAAGGCGAGTAGGAGGTTCCCTCGTGTCGGAGGAGCCGTGTCACACCACGACGGACAACGCGCCGCACGAATCAGCACGCGGCATGACCAACACACACTTTGACCTATGCCCCCCTTTCAAGATGTTTATGAAAAGTAAATGAGCCAAAGGCGAGCAGGAGGTTCCCTCGCGCCGGAGGCGCCGTGTCACACCACGATGGACAACGTGCAGCACGAACCAGCACGCGGTACGACCAACGCACACTTCGAGCTATGCCCCCCCTTCAAGATGTTTATGAAAAGTAAAAGAGCCGAAGGCGAGCAGGAGGTTCCCTCGCGCCGGAGGCGTTGTTCCTCAATTTAGTAAAGTTATATAGCCGTGCCTCCGCTAGTCTACACCTGCGCCTATACATAATTCACACGATTGAACGATTCTGAAGACTGCCGCTTTGCATTAAAAAGTTGTTGTTTTTTCCTTACTTGAAAGGTCACATTTGATAGTGTTGGTAGTCCCCACCCGTAACTACCTCATAAATCTCCATTACCCGGAAATATAATGGAAACAAAAAGGGAAACTTGAAAGGGAAACAGTGAACCAAGCGCACGAACTTGTATTTTCTTTGTGTGATCGCGCGGAAAGGGAAAACAGAAAATCCTGGTAGTTCGAGGGTCAAACTGCAAATCGCACGAAACCACAGACCGGAAAGGGAAAACGGGGAACCAACCGCGCCAGGTGGTTTTCCCTTGCGGGAGCGCTCTGCACGCGACACTTGTCACGCGCAGAGGGCTCCCGAACCGCTCGTTACGAGCGCTCCGAAGGAGCGCTCGTTAACTAGTTGCTCTCGAATGTTTCTCTCATCCCCTAGGTCCATGGCGAAGGGCTGGGCACCCTATGTCTCGCTAAATGCGAGACACTAAGATACCTCGCTTGAGGCAGCCGCCCAACTATGCCCAACTAGGCCGGTCCAGCGTGGATACGGGCTTTCATCTTCTTTTTTTTACATTTTCTATTTCATTTTTTTTCTTTTGCTAGTATTTCGAAATATTATGAATATGTCTATTACAAAATTCACTTTACAGAAAAGTTGAAAACTGTTAATCATGAATTTAAGAAATGTTAAATGTGTACAGAAAAATTGTTTCCGACGCATACGAAAATATACAATTTGTATGGAAAAAAGTATAAAAGATACAAAGTTTTAATATTAAAAAATGTTAGTTATGCATTCAAAAATATTACATGTGTATAGAAAAAAATGTTTATGATGTATATGATTTTTTAATGAAAAATGTATCAAAAGATGTACAATGTGTTTGGAAAAAAGTAGACATAAAATATATGAACTAAAAAAATGTTAATCATGTATTTGGTCAATGTTAAACGTGTACATATTTTTTCTGATGTATATAAAAAATGTACAATGTGTATAAAACATTAGACATAGATAATATATGCTTCAGTTTTTTTAATCATGTATCTGGAAAGTGTTAAACGTCTATATATTAAATGTTCTGGTGTACACAAAAAATGTACATTATTTATGGAAAAAGTCGAAAAAATGTTTTAAAAATCTTAGTCATGTGCTTCCAAAATGTTATAGGTTTATAAGATATGTTGCTGGTGTGTACAGAAAATGTACAATGTGTATTGAAAAAGTAGACATAGAAAGTATAAGTTGGCAAAAATGTTAATTATCTATATAAAAAATGTTTAATGTGTATTGAAAAAATATTCCTATTCTATAAAAAAGACTGTACGAAGAAACAAAAGAAACACAAAGAAATAGAATAAAAAATATCAAAAAGAAAAGAATAAATAATAAAAATAAAAGGAAATAAAAACCGGTATAAACTGTGAAAAAAATGAAGGAAAACGATGAAAACAGAAAATGGATGATAAAATAAAAGCAAACAGATAAAAAATGAAAAAGAAAAAGTAGAAGAAAAACACCGGACGAAAGCAGCACGTAGAACGAGCGAGCGAGCGACGGCACGAATGAGCCAGCCCATATGCGTGAACCCTTCAGGCGAGACGGAAGCAAGTCTGGCCTTTAGCAATATAGTACTTCTGTCGCGAAGGACCCCCATTTCGTGACCAGCGCGCCGAGTTTTAACCAAATGTAGACCCGTCACCCGCGCTTCGCATCAGACCTCGTGTGGGACCGAAAGCTCCCTAATTTTTTATTTTATTTTTTGCCTTTCAATTATTGTTTTATTTCTTCGAAAGAATTTGAGATTTCTAAAACAGGTGCGAATTTCCAAAAAAATGATTTTAAAAAAATGCTATGAATTCAAAAAATTCATAGGAAGTCATAAAATGTTTGTGTTCAAAAAATGTGCATGATTTTGAAAACAATGTTTGGCAAAATAAAAAATGTTTGCGTGTTAATTGTTTTTCATGAATTTGAACAAATGTTCGCGAATTCAAATGCTCACCAAATTCAAAAATATGTTCATGAATTTCAAATATCTTTCCCAAACTTTGACAAAAGTCCATATATTAAAATAATTTGCTTATTCGAAAAATGTTCTTGAATTCGAAAAATGTTTGTGTAGTTCAAAAAATGTTTGTTAAAACAAAAAATTGTTCATGGATTTTTAAATAAGTCCCAAATTTCCAAAAGTGTTCACCGATTCAAAAAATGGTTACCGATTCAAAACATTGTTCACGAATCACGAGATTCAAAAAATGCTACTAATTCTTTTTAAATCTCCCTGAATTTGAAAATCGTTTATGATTTCAAACAAGGTTTCCCATTTTGAAAAAAATATTTGTGATTTCATGATTTCAAAAAATATTCACAATTTTGAAATATGTTTGTAAAATGAAAAAGGAAAGGAAAAAATGAGAAAAAAGTTAAAAGAAAATAAGAAAAAGTAAAAAATGATCAAAGAGAAAGGAAACTAAAAAATGAAAAAAGAAAGGGAAGAATGAAAATGAAAAAGGTAGAAAAAACACAGAGAAATAAAATCCTGAAAATATTTGTCCCAAGTGGATGTTGCGAGGAGCGAGGAGGTAGGCACTAGGTCGCTATTCAATTATCTACACGCCAAATAGGATTGACCCTGGGTGAGCTTTAGACATATAGTGCAGTTCTTGTATTTCAGGGTGGGTCCTCCTCCCTCCTTATTCTTTCAAAAGTGCCATGAGGAGTCCGTAATTTAAATCTGTAGAATGTGTTTGGTGTCGCGCACGAGAAGATGAGCCGTTGTCCTGTGTCTAGGGAACGTATTCGGTGCACCAATGCTTGTGGTGCTACAGGTGCATTGGACATCCAAGCACTTTTTAAAAGGTTCCAAAAATATGAAAGAATTGAGAACTTTTAGACAACACTAATGTTTGTTGTCGCAAAATTTCAAATGACATCAATGTGATAATGGGCCAAATCTAAAGCCCAAATTCTACTACATACTATTCAGTGCTAAATTTGTCATTTTTGTATCTAGAGCAATGTATCGAATTTTGATTTGAAATTTTGCGACAACAAATATTGATGTTGTGTGAATGTGCTAATTTTTTCCCACATTTTTGGAACATTTTAAAATGTGTTACAGAGGTCCGGTGCGCCGGTATTATCATAAGCACCGGTGCACTAGATATTTCCCCCTTATGTCCAAGTTGGAAGGGTCAACATCACAGAGGGCGATCACCCAAGTGGGCGCTATATATGCGTCAAGAATAGCACTCGTCCCTTTCTAATAAGTTTCTATCATACATTATTTCTATGTTGCTGCCCACCATGGGGAATGGTGGAGGCCAGCGGTGACCACATTTAATCCTCTCCCTCCATGGATGACCTGTAACACCCAAGTTTTTCAAGTCCTTCCAATACACGAATTGAGTACATGTTATAGAGTCTAGAGGAAGAAGATGAAGGAAGAAGAGAGGAACAGACAAACATGAAGGAGAAATGAGTTCAAGTTTCTTCGTAAGTTCGCGACATCGGAGCTTTCCGACCTTTTCCTTTCTTTCTTCTTTTTCTTTCCTTCCCTTCGTTTCCTTCTCCTTTGTATTACAACCCACTAGTTTTTTATATTGTGAGATGATAATCACCACCCACTGGATGGGCCTAAAAAACAACCAGGCAGAGGACCTCTTGCTTTACGCCAGAAATATATGCTCGGATCACACACATTTCATATGTGAGGCTCATTGCTCCACATTGTTGTCAAAATGCACAGGCAACAGACGAGCGATGCCATCATGGTCCCGCTTTGTTGTGCAATGGGTCGGCCCACCCAGACGCCTCATGTGCGGCCACCTTACATTTGACGCCTAGGAGGTCCTGGGATCGCAGTCACGGCCAGGACTGTTGGGAAACGTTGTAGAAAACACATTTTTTTTCCTACAAGCACCTAGGAACCATATGAAGATGCATTAATAGTTTGGATTCAATCGTTACTGACTCCGAGTTGCCGCGGAAGAAGACGAGTCGATGTAGATCGTACTTATAGTCCCTCGAACCGTAGATGAGCGAACCCTCTAACCTCCCATGAACAGTCCATCAAAATGGAAGACCAAAAGCATGACCTCTCTACGAGTTGCAAGCGTACAATCTTCACGATCCGGCAGCTCTTCGCCGTCCAAAGCTAATCATCGCCAGATAATTAGAGGTAGGATATTAGTACCACACTGGGCTTCTAATTATGAACATTAGGGGATCTAGGTAAAGCTCTAATTGATCAACTAGGACAAACTAGAACTATAACTAGTGAACTAGAGGAGGCTCCAAAACTTGTGTGTTCAAAAGTGCTAAAAGCCTCTAGTATATATAGGTTCGAGGGGAGAGGAGGGGCATCACACAAGGGGGGAAAGTTCTCCCCCCCTTGCGCCGGCTATGGGAAAGGGGAATACCTCCCCAATTCGGCCTCCCTCCCACCTTTCTAATAGGAGAAAGGGGCGACGCCCTTGTGGCCCAAGTTGTCTTCCACCTCTTGGCCTTTTAAGGGCCGTTTATATTTAATTAATTATAACAACCTTCTAACTATTACTAGAGCCTTATATTATTTATCTGTAATACCTGGTATTGCCCGATAAACTACGAGACCCTTTCGGCGACCCCGAAACGCTTCCGGTTCCTCTAAAAAATAATTCGAATATTAACAAAACTATTTCACAAATAAATCCTTAATATTACTGTCAACTAACACTCAGCAGACCATGATTACCTTAAGCTTGTGACCCTATAGGTTAGGTAAAACATAGACATGAACAAAACCCCTTTGTTCAATGTCCGATAGCGGAACCTGAAGGAAATATGCCCTAGAGGCAATAATAAAGTTGTTATTTTATATTATATTTCCTTATCCATGATAGAATTGTATTGATCGGAAACTTAAATACATGCATGAATACATAAACAAATATTGTGTCCCTAGTAAGCCTCTACTAGACTAGCTGGTTGATCAAAGATGGTTAAGGTTTCCTAATGATAGACATGTGATGTCATTTGATAACAAGATCACATCATTAGGAGAATGATGTGATTGACAAGATCGATCCATTAGCTTAGCATAATGATCATTCGGTTTTATTGCTATTGCTTTCTTCATGTCATATACATATTCCTTTGACTATGAGATTATGCAACTCCCGGATACAGGAGGAATACCTTGTGTTCTATCAAACGTCACAACGTAACTGGGTGATTATAAATATGCTCTACATATATCTCCGAAGGTGTTTGTTGAGTTGGCATAGATCAAGATTAGGATTTGTCACTCCGAGTATCGGAGAGGTATCTTTGGGCCCTCTCGGTAATACACATCATAAGAAGCCTTGCAAGCAAAGTGACTAATGAGTTAGTTGCGGGAGGATGTATTACGGAACGAGTAAAGAGACTTGCCGTTAATGAGATTGAACTAGGTATGAATATACCGATGATCGAATCTCGGGCAAGTAACCTACCGATGACAAAGGGAATAACGCATGTTGTCATAACGGTTCGACCGATAAAGATCTTTGTAGAATATGTAGGAGCCAATATGAGCATCCAGGTTCCTCTATTGGTTATTGACCGGAGAGGTGTCTCGGTCATGTCTACATAGTTCTCAAACGCGTAGGGTCCGCACGCTTAACGTTCGATGACGACATAGTATTATATGAGTTATGTGATTTGGTGACCAAATGTTGTTCGGAGTCCTGGATGAGATCACGGACATGATGAGGAGTCTCAAAATGGTCGAGAGGTAAAGATTGATATATAGGATGATGGTATTCGGACACCAGAAGTGTTTCGGGGGGTACCGGGTACTTATCGGGTCACTGGAAGGGGTTCCGGGCACCCCCGGCAAAAGATATGGGCCTTATGGGCCAAATGGGGAAACACACCAACCACAAGGGGCTGGTGCGCCCCCCATATGGGACAGCCTAAGTAGGGGAAGGAAAGGGGAGAATGGAAAGGAAAGTGTGGATTAGGATTCCCACTTCCTTCCCTCTCCCCCCTCTTTCCTTCTCCCTCGGTTAAATATGGCAAGGGGGAGCCACTTGGGGAGGACCCCAACTAGGATTCGGCCTACTTGGGGCGCCTCCTAGAAGCCTCCCCTCTCCCTCCCACCTATATATGGGGGGGGGGGGGTGGCGCCCTAGCACACACCAGATCAATTGTTAGCCGTGTGTGGCGCCCCCTCCACCGTTTACACCCCCGGTCATATTTTCATAGTGCTTAGGCAAAGCCCTGCGGAGATCACTTCACCATCACCGTAACCACGCCGTCGTGCTGACAGAACTCATCTACTACCTCAACGTCTTGCTGGATCAAGAAGGCGAGGGACGTCACCGAGCTGAACGTGTGCAGAACATGGAGGTGTCGTGCGTTCGGTACTTGATCGGTTGACGTGAGAAGAAGTTCGACTACATCAACTGCGTTGTGAAACGCTTCCGCTTACGGTTTACAAGGGTACATACACACACTCCCCCCTCATTTCTATGCATCTCCATGGATAGATCATTGCGTGTGCGTACAATTTTTTTTGTTTTCCATGCAATGATTCCTAACAGTGGCATCATGAGCCAGGTCTATGGGTAGATGATATGCACGAGTAGAACACAACGAGTTGTGGGCGGTGATAGTCATACTTACCACCAACGTCTTATTTTAATTCAGCGTTATTGTGGGATGAAGCGGCCCGGACTAACCTTACATGTCGACACACATGAGACCGGTTCCACCGACTGACATGCAACTAGTTTTGCATAAAAGGTGGCTGGCGGGTGTCTTTTTATCCTACTTTAGTTGAACCGAATTTGACTACGACCGGTCCTGGAAGAAGGTTAAAACAACAAACTTGATGAATCACCGTTGTGGTTTTTGCATATTTAAGATCGGTTCTTGCTAGAAGCCCGTAGCAGCCACGTAAAACTTGCAACAACAAAGTAGATGACATCTAACTTGTTTTTGCAGGGCATGTTGTGATATGATATGGTCAAGATATGATGTGATATATGTTGATGTATGAGATGATCATGTTTTATAATATCGACAACCGACAGGAGCCTTAGGGTTGTCTCTTTATTGTATGAAGTGCGAGCGTCATGTAATTGCTTTATTATGAGTTAGCGATAGTTGTAGAAGCAATAGTTGGCGTGGCGACCTCGATGCAACGACACTACGACACTACGATGGAGAACAAAGGTGTCAAGCAGGTGATGATGGAGATCATGACAATGCTTTGGAGACGGAGATCGAAGGCACAAGATGATGGCCATATCATGTCACATATTTTGATTGCAGGTGATGTTTATGTTTTGTGCATCTTATTTTGCTTAGAACGGCAGTAGCATTATAAGATGATCCCTTCACTTAATTTCAAGATAAAAGTGTTCTCCCTGAGTATGCACCGTCGCTACAGTTCGCCGTTTCAAGACACCATGTGATGATCGGGTGTGATAGACTCTACGTTCACATACAACGGGTGTAAGACAGTTTTACACATGCAGAATACTTGGGTTAAACTTGATAAGCCTAGTGATACGTCTCCAACGTATCTATAATTTTTTATTGTTCCATGCTATTATATTATCTGTTTTGGATGTTTAATGGGCTTTATTATGCACTTTTATATTATTTTTGGGACTAACCTATTAACCGAAGGCCCAGTGCAAATTGCAGTTTTTTTTGCCTATTTCAGTGTTTTGCAGAAAAGGAATATCAAACGGAATCCAAATGGAATGAAACATTCGTGAGGATCATTTTTGGAACAAACGCAATCCATGAGACTTGGAGTGGACGTCAATGAAGCAACGAGGCGGCCACGAGGTAGGGCGGCGCGCCCGGGGGGCCAAGCGCGCCCCACCCTCGTGGGCCCCACGACCTACTTCTTTTGCCTATATATACTCTTATACCCTGAAAACATCCAGGGGATCCAGGAAACCACTTTTCCACCGACGCAACCTTCTGTACCCGTGAGATCCCATCTAGGGACCTTTTCCGGCGATCTGCCGGAGGGGGATTTGATCACTGAGGGCTTCTACATCAACACCATAGCCTCTCTGATGATGTGTGAGTAGTTTACCATAGACCTTCGAGTCCATAGTTATTAGCTAGATGGCTTCTTCTCTCTCTTTGGATCTCAATACAAAGTTCTCCTTGATGTTCTTGGAGATCTATTCAATGTAATTCTTTTTGCTGTGTGTTTGCTGAGATCCGATGAATTGTGGGTTTATGTAACGACCAAACCTCGAAGGATTTGAGTCTCTATGCTTACCGTGCTAGTCCCTGGATCGAACTCGCTAGCACACACAGTATAGATGACTACCAGAATGGCAAGTGCATCATTTACTGGCGATGGTGAGTGCAGACTCGCGACCCTAACGGTACCTTACTCTTCGTCTGAATATCCTGCAACATGTGACGTTGCAGCCATATAGGTCAATACTTTGAATGTATTGGCAAGTTACACAGGAGTATTAATAAAGCAGACCTACATGTATATGCATAGTATAACAAAAGGAAGGCTTGAGGGTTTATTTTTGCAGAAAGCTGATTTTATCCGAATAACTACCTAATAGTCAAATTTTCATTTAGTTCTTTTATTACTACAATTATATACACAAGGTTGAGTTAGCAAAATCAAATCCAACCTACCCTTTATTAAGTTGCCCACAAATATTATTAAGTGTCACATCTGTCAAGATCATCCAACAACTGTAATGGCATAGTGGCTCAGATTTTCCCATAACCGGGGGCACGGCTAATCATGATTAGTTTTGATACTCCACAGAGTTTAGTACGCTTTACCCACTGGACCCAATCCGAAGATTGAGACGAAGTCTTTCAGAAGAGGTTCCCTTAACCACCTGATGGCCACATCCCACCTACATATGCTACATCTGTCGACACTGTCTGGGCCAGGGTTCCAACAACTGATCAACTAAGCCAGAGCCCATATAGCCAATGGCCGCACATGGAAGCTACTAGTCACTAAGTCTGTCTGATCTTTTTAAACCTGGGCGGCATTCCACTTAGGGTGCACTCTCATGGGCGCGTGGCCTTAGAAAAGGTGCAAGACCCCATGATGCCTTCCCTCAACACCAAGCAATACCACTTCTGCCCAGAGGTGAGTTAAACCTGAGTTACTACTCAATTTGTTAAATATATAATCCTCACATAAGCTCAATGAATACTCGAACGAATCCCTGTCTACAAAGCATAGCAAAACTACAACTACCATGATCTGCAATGACGGGAGATAGCTCAACAATACAGCAAAATAATATAATAATTGAGGCTAACTCCAAATCATGTGTAGGATAATTATTGATTCTTAAGTTGACGTGAAGCATATGAAACAACTTTACCTTCCTGCATCAAAACACTCCCAAGTCCTTGACGAGAAGCATCACAATATACCTGGAAGTCCTTATGTATATCCGGCAGAGTTAAGACTGGTGCTGTAACCAAACGCTGCTTCAACTCTTGAAAACTGGCTTCACATTCATCAGTCCAAACAAATTTCTTCTCTTTCTTCAACAATTCAGTAATAGGCTTTGCAATCTTGGAGAAGTTCTCAATAAACCTCATGTAATAACCTGCAAGGCCCAAAAAACTGCGAATCTCCCCAACTGTCGTGGGTGTCTCCCACTCTGTAACTGCAACAACCTTAGATGGATCAACTGCAACTCCATTACCTGACACAACATGTCCAAGGAATGCTACCTCATCCAGCCAAAACTCACATTTGCTAAACTTGGCATACAATTGATGTTCCCTCAATTTCTCCAATACCAAACGGAGATGCACCTCATGCTCTTGCTTATTATTGGAGAACACCAATATATCATCAATGAAAACAACCACAAATTTATCCAAGAACTCCATAAACACCTTGTTCATCATATTCATGAAGTATGCAGGAGTGTTAGTCAATCCAAATGACATGATAGTATATCCATAAAACCCATACCTCGTAGTAAAAGTAGTCTTTGGAATATCTTGCTCACGAATCTTCAATTGATGATAACCAGAACGAAGATCAATCTTAGAAAACACAGTAGCTCCCTCCAACTGGCCAAACAGATCATTTATCATAGGCAAAGGATACTTATTCTTAATGGTTACCTCATTCAAAGAGCGATAATCAACACACATCCTCAGGGTTCCATCCTTCTTCTCCACAAACAAAATTGGAGCTCCCCAAGGTGATGAACTTGGGCCAATAAATCATTGTGCCTGCAATTCTCTTATCTGCTTCTTCAATTCTTCCAACTCTTGAGGAGGCATTCTATATGGTCTCTTTGCAATGGGTCCAATGCCTGGTATTAAATCAATACGAAACTCAATATCTCTATCTGGTGGCATACCTGGCAACTCCTTTGGAAACACATCTGGACAATCCCTCACAATTGGCACCTCTTCCAGGCTACCCCCCTTAAGAGAGTTCACCCGCACTTGATTATGCTTACACTTACATACATATTTGATCCTCTTCCCTCCTGGTGCACTGAGAGTAATAGATCGACTGGCACAATCAATACGACCTTTATACAACTGTAACCAATCCATACCCAAAATAATATCCAGACCTTGTGACTTCAATATAATCAAATCCATAGGAAACTCATGCTTCCCAATATACATAGTCAACTGATGAGAACCAACACCTTCTATCATCTCAGCTCCCGGAGAACTCACTCTAATAGGCATACTAAGGGTTTTGGTTGGCAAGAATAGATGAGTTATAAATATAATAGGGCCAAAGACTATGTATATATAAATATATTCTACCCATATGAATAATATGATCAAGCCAACAAAACACAACAACGAATAACGCCAACAAAACAAACAACAAACAATATAATAATATTATATATACATATATAGTCGAATAATTTCGACACTAAGCAATTTAACAAACAACTACGAATCAAGCAAACAATCTAGTATCTTCATACCATGAAAGTGGGCATAAACAGATACGCTAACACGATAATGTTGCAATATAAAACAAGCATGAATGGTGGTCTCAGCACTAGTTCCTACTTAACTAGTCAAGATACTTGAGGGGGTTAACTAATAAACAGCAAGAAGTATAGCTGGTTTATAAAATAATTTTCACTCCTATGGCTTTTGTAATCCATTTTCTAGGGCCACGTCCTACAGTCAACACACTGCTTTGATACCATCTGTAACGACCAAACCTCAAAGGATTTGAGTCTCTGTGCTTACCATGCTAGTCCCTGGATCGAACTTGCTAGCACACACAATATAGATGAATACCAGAATAGCAAGTGCATAATTTATTACAACGTATGATCCAGAATGTATAAAATAAAACAATATGCATAGCACTTGGCTAGCTTTATTCAATCAAACAACGGAAAGTAGCAGAAAATAACGATCAGTCCCATCATAGCCCACTGGCGATGCTGAGTGCAGACTCGCGACCCTAACAGTACCTTACTGTTCGTCTCAATATCCTGCAACATGAGACGTTGCAACCATATAGGTCAATACTTTGAATGTATTGGCAAGTTATGCAGGAGTAATAATAGAGCAGACCTACATGTATATGCATAGTATAACAAAAGGAAGGCTTGAGGGTTTATTTTTGTAGAAAGCTAATTTTATCCTAATAACTACCTAATAGTCAATTTTCATTTAGTTCTTTTATTACTACAATTATATACACAAGGTTGAGTTGGCAAAATCAACTCCAACCTACCCTTTATTAAGTTTCCCACAAATATTATTAAGTGTCACATCTGTCAAGATCATCCAACAACTGTAATGGCATAGTGGCTCAGATTTGCCCATAACTGGGGCATGGATAATCATGATTAATTTTGATACTCTGTAGAGTTTAGTACACTTTACCCACTGGACCCAATCCGAAGATTGAGACGAAGTCTTTCAGAAGAGGTTCCCTTAACCACTTGACGGCCACATCCCACCTACATATGCTACATCTGTCGATGCTGTCTGGGCTAGGGTTCCAACAACTGATCAACTAAGCCAGAGCCCATATAGCTAGTGGTCGCACATGGAAGCTACTAGTCACTAAGTCTGTCTGATCTTTTTGAACCTGGGCGGCATTCCACTTAGGGTGCACTCTCATGGGCGCATGGCCTTATAAAAGGTGCAAGACCCCACGATGCCTTCCCTCAACACCAAGCAATACCACTTCCGCCCAGAGGTGAGTTAAATCCTGAGTTACTACTCAATTTGTTAAATATATAATCCTCACATAAGCTCAATGAATACTCGAACGAATCCCCGTCTACAAAGCATAGCAAAACTACAACTACCACGATCTGCAATGATGGTAGATAGCTCAACAATATAGCAAAATATTATAATAATCCTATACATGCATATATTCATAGTGTGATATAACTACATGCATAGAAAACAATAGGTAAAGGATGATCAACATGTAACTTGCCTTGGTTTTGGTCCAGAAAGTCACACTCCTGACAATAGCTTGCGTCGCACTCCGGACAATCTACACGTTTAACACAATTCAACAAATCAATCACCGGAACACGAAAAGAACCAAAACAAAAACAACAGCAAGAAAACCATTTTTAAAACTCAACAACACCTAAATGCATTATGGTCACAACGCAAAAAGAAATAACCGATTCCGATGAACAGTTTGAAAGTTACGGCCTCTGGAAGGTTTAATTCAAATTCAAACGTATTCAAATTTAAATTGTGTAAACATGTGCAAAGTTGGTACTGTGATAATGTGCTGATTTTTGTGAGTCCATAGGAAAAAGAATTACCTAAATTAGATATATATGCTAAAAGATATAGCTATTAGAAGTTTTGGCTGAAATCTGGAGAAGAAAACAGAAAACAACAGAAAATGTGTGGGCGCTGTAGCGAAGTCATGTAGCGATGTGCCACGTGGAAACACATGATTGGCCAAAAAACTCATGCGCGTGCATGCTCACCGGAAAACAGAGGAAGACGATGGCGGCTTCGGGCGTAGGCGGCGGCGTTGCTGCGGTGGCTCTCCGGCGAAGGCGAAGGTATGGGTGGGTGCAGTGGTGAGTGGTGGAGGCAGTGGTGGTATCGGACGGCGGCGAAGCTCCGTCAGTAGGCGGGGGCGGCGACATGAACCGCGGATGCTCCAGCGATGGCAGGTCAACTCGTTCCTCTCCCTATGCTGCGTGTCTGGCAACAAGGAGATGTCAGGCGGGTGCATCATTGAGAGGGAAATTGAAGGGTGCAGGAGGTGAAGCTCGGCGGGCTCTTACAGTGGCGCAACCGCTCGGCGAACGGCGACAGACGACGGAGCTCCGAGCGAGATCGGTTTCGCCCTAACCGATGCATGCGGCAATGAGGAAGAATGTGGCAGGGGTTCGGGGGTTCCTCAAGGGCGTGGGCTCGCCCTAGACGTCTCGGGCATGCGCGGGGTGGCCCGGTGCTCGAGTTCGACTCAAGCTCGCACTCGGGTCCGCGTGTGTGGTTGCATGTGCGGCCGACTCGGGGAAGAAGAGTGGGGTGGCGCGGGTCCCGCTAGTCAGCGACGGGAGGCGAAGGGCGATGTGGGTCGGGTGCAGCGATGCGGTTGGGTGCGGGTCAGGTGCGGGTCCCCCCGGTCAGTGGCCCGAGGCGACGGAGGATCGGGCGTGGCGCTGCTGGCTGTCGCGTACCGCTTCACGGGAAGTGGGCCGGGCAAGGGGAGCAGGCTGGGCCACGGGGCTGGCTGCTGGGCCGCGCAGTGTGCTATGCGCTGCATTTCTTTTTTTAAAACACAACCACAGCAGCAAAATAAATAAAATAGAATACACAATATCAAATCTAAATAAAAAATACCTAGACACATAGTAAAAATAGCCCTATCAATATAAACTACGGGAACACTAGTTCCACAACTAATGCAATTTTGTAAAATCCTTTTGATGCAATAGGTCACTCAAACAACAATAAAACCCAGAAATAAAATACTTTGGGAATTCGAAAAAATACCAAAGCAAAGTAGATGCACTGGAAATAATATTCTGGACATTATGAACATTTTTAAAACAGGGGAGAAGTCATGTTATCTCCGCTCCAATAAATTGCCTTTAGTTGCATAATGATTGAATATTGAAGAAAGACAAATAATGCATGGAAAATATGAGATGCATATGAATGATCTAATAAACATCCTAATTTAGGAAATTGAGATGTTACAGTTTATGATTAAGATTATCTATGAATAATATTTGATTCTTCTCTGAATTCTTATATGCATGATTTGATATCTTTGCAAGTCTCTTCGAATTATCAGTTTGGTTTGGCCTACTAGATTGATCTTTCTTGCGATGGGAGAAGTGCTTAGCTTTGGGTTCAATCTTGTGGTGTCCTTTCCCAGAGACAGTAGAGGCAGCAAGGCACGTATTGTATTGTTGCCATCGAGGATAAAAAGATGGGGTTTATATCATATTGCTTGAGTTTATCCCTCTACATCATGTCATCTTGCCTAATGCGTTGCTTTGTTCTTATGATCTTAATACTCTAGATGCATGCTGGATAGTGGTCGACATGTGGAGTAATAGTAGTAGATGCATAATCGTTTCGGTCTACTTGACACGGACGTGATGCCAATGTTCATGATCATGCCTAGATATTCTCATAACTATGCGCTTTTCTATCAATTGCTCGGCAGTAATTTGTTCACCGACCGTAATATATGCTATCTTGAGAGAAGCCACTAGTGAAACCTATGGCCCCCGGGTCTACTTTACATTATATTATTTTCCCATCAACTAGCTATTTCTGTCACCGTTTATTTTGCAATCCTTACTTTTCAATCTATACAACAAAAATACCAAAAATATTTATCTTATTATCTCTATCAGATCTCACTTTCGTAAGTGACTATGAAGGGATTGACAACCCCTTTATCACGTTGGTTGCGAGGTTCTTATTTGTTTGTGCAGGTACTAGGTGACTTGCGTGTAGTCTCCTACTGGATTGATACCTTGGTTCTCAAAAACTGAGGGAAATACTTACGCTACTTTGTTGCATTACCATTTCCTCTTCAAGGGAAGACCAACTCATGCTCAAGTGGTAGCAAGAAGGATTTCTGGCGCCGTTGCCGGGGAGATATACGCCAAGATAAGACATACCAAGTACCCATCACAAACTCTTATCCCTCGCATTACATTATTTGCCATTTGCCTCTCGTTTTCCTCTCCCCCACTTCACCCTTGTCGTTTTATTCGCCTCTTTTCTATTTGCCCTTTTTCCGTTCGCCTTCTTTCGCTTGCCTCTTGTGTGACTGTTTGTTGGATTGATTGTTTGTCACGATGGCTCAAGATAATCCTAAATTATGCGACTTTTCCAATACCAACAATAATGATTTTATTAGCACTCCGATTTCTCCTCTTACCGATGCTGAATCTTGTGAAATTAATACTGCTTTGCCAAATCTTGTCATGAAAGATCAATTTGCGGGCCTTCCTAGTGAAGATGCCGCTACCCATCTAAACAGCTTTGTTGATTTATGTGATATGCAAAAGAAGAAAGATGTGGTTAATGATATTGTTAAATTGAAGCTATTTCCGTTTTCGCTTAGAGATCGTGCTAATACTTGTTTCTCTTCTTTGCCTAAAAATAGTATTGATTCATGGAATAAGTGCAAAGATGCTTTTATCTCTAAGTATTTTCCTCCCGCTAAGATCATCTCTCTTAGAAACGATATTATGAACTTTAAGCAACTTGATCATGAGCATGTTGCACAAGCTTGGGAGAGGATGAAATTAATGATAGGTAATTGCCCTACACATGGTTTGAATTTATGGATGATTATACATAATTTTTATGCTAGATTGAATTTTGCTTCTAGAAATCTTTTAGATTCGTCCGCGGGAGGCACTTTTATGGAAATCACTTTAGGATACGCTACTAAACTCCTACATGATATTATGGTTAATTATTCTCAATGGCACACCAAAAGATTTACTAATAAAAAAGTTCATGCGATTGAAGAGATTAATGTTTTGAGTGGAAAAATGTATGAACTTATGAAATTGTTTGCTAATAAGAGTGCTTCTTCTGATCCTAATGATATGCCTTTGTCCACTTTGATTGAGAATAATAATGAATCTATGGATGTGAATTTTGTTGGTAGGAACAATTTTGGTAACAACACGTATAGAGAAAATTTTAATTATAGGCCATTTCCTAGTAATTCCTCTAATAATTATGGTAATTCCTACAACAACTCTTATGGAAATTTTAATAAGATTCCCTCTGATTTTGAGACTAGTGTTAAAGAATTTATGAATTCACAAAAGAATTTCAATGCTTTGCTTGAAGAAAAATTGCTTAAGATTGATGAGTTGGCTAGGAACGTGGATAGAATTTCTCTTGATGTTTATTCTTTGAAACTTAGATCTATTCCACCTAAGCATGATATCAATGAGTCTCTCAAATCCATGAGAATTTCCATTGATGAGTGCAAAGAAAGAACCGCTAGGATGCGTGCTAAAAAAGATTGCTTTGTGAAGGCGTGTTCTTCTAGTTTTCACGATAATAATGATGAAGATCTAAAAGAGATTGGTGTGTCTCCTATGAAATCTTTGTTTGCCAATATGAATCTTGATAAAGATGGGACTGGAGATGAGTCTACTTTAGTTAGAAGGCGTTCCAATGATTCAGAATTTTTAGATCTTGATGCAAAAATTTGTAAAAGTGGGATTGAAGAGGTCAAAACTTTACATAGCAATGAACCCACTATTTTGGATTTCAAGGAATTTAATTATGATAATTGCTCTTTGATAGATTGTATTTCCTTGTTGCAATCCATGCTAAATTCTCCTCATGCCTATGATCAAAACAAAGCTTTTACTAAACATATCGTTGATGCTTTAATGCAATCGCATGAAGAAAAACTTGAATTAGAAGTTTTATTCCTAGAAAACTTTATGATGAGTGGTAACCTACTATTAAAATTAAGATTAAAGATCATGAATGCTATGCTTTATGTGATTTGGGTGCTAGTGTTTCCACGATTCTAAAAACTTTGTGTGATGTGTTAGGTTTTTGTGAATTTGATGATTGTTCTTTAAATTTTCAACTCGCGGATTCCACCATTAAGAAAACTATGGGAAGGATTAATGATGTTCTTATTGTTGCAAATAGGAATTATGTGCCCGTAGATTTCATTGTTCTTGATATAGCTTGCAATCCTACATGTCCTATTATTCTTGGTAGACCTTTCCTTAGAACGATTGGTGCAATTATTGACATGAAAGAAGGAAATATTAGATTCCAATTCCCGTTAAAGAAAGGCATGACACACTTTCCTAGAAAGAAATTACCTTATGAATCTATTATGAGAGCCACATATGGATTGCATACCAAAGATGACAATACCTAGATCTATTCTTGCTTTTATGCCTAGCTAGGGGCGTTAAACGATAGCGCTTGTTGGGAGGCAACACAATTTTATTTTCGTTCCTTGCTTTTTGTTCCTGTTTAGTAATAAATAAATCATCTATCCTCTATTATTATTGTGTTTTTTATGTTTTAATTAGTATTTGTGCCAAGTAAAGCCTTTAGGATCTTCTTGGATTGCTATTTGATCTTGCTGAAAAAACAGAAAATATGCGCTCATGAGAATAATTTTCATTTTTAACCAGAGAGCGATAAAATACTAATTCCCACTTTAGTAGATCAATACACAAATTATTTAGGATGTCCTAATTTCTCAGGATTTTTGGAGTTACAGAAGTATTCAAAACGTACGAATTACTACTGACTGTTCTGTTTTTGACATATTCTGTTTTTCGTGTGCTGTTTGCTTATTTTGACGAATCTATGGCTAATGTCAGGGGGTATGAACCATAGAGAAGTTGGAATACAGTAGGTTTAACACCAAAATAAATAAAGAATTAGTTTATTACAGTACCTTAAGGTGGTGATTTGTTTTCTTATACTAACGGAGCTCATGAGATTTTCTGTTGAGTTTTGTGTTGTGAAGTTTTCAAGTTTTTTGATAAAGATTTGATGGATTTCGGAACAAGGAGTGGCAAGAGCCTAAGCTTGGGGATGACCAAGGCACCCCAAGGTAAAATTCAAGGACAACCAAAAGCCTAATCTTGGGGATGCCCCAGACGGCATCCCCTCTTTCGTCTTCATCTATCAATAACTTTACTTGAGGCTATATTTTTATTCACCACATGATATGTGTTTTTCTTGGAGCGTCTTGTATGATTTGAGTCTTTGCCTTTTAGTTTACCACAATCATCCTTTTTGTACACACCTTTTGGGAGACACACACATGATTCAGAATTGATTAGAATACTCTATGTGCTTCACTTATATGTTTTGAGCTAGATTATTTTGCTCTAGTGCTTCACTTATATCTTTTTAGAGCACGGTGGTGCTTTTGTTTTATAGAAATTATTGATCTCTCATGCTTCACTTATATTATTTTTAGAGTCTTTTAGAACAACATGGTAATTTGCTTTGGTTCTGAAATTAGTCCTAATATGATAGGCATCCAAGATGGGTATAATAAAAACTTTCATATAGAGTGCATTAAATGTTATGAGAAGCTTGATACTTGATAGTTGTTTTGAGATATAAAGATGGTAATATTAGAGTTGTGCTAGTTGAGTAATTGTGGAATTGAGAAATACTTGTGTTGAAGTTGACAAGTCCCGTAGCATGCACGTATGGTAAAAGTTGTGTGACAAATTTGAAGCATGGGGTGTTCTTTGATTGCTTTCCTTATGAGTGGCGGTTGGGGACGAGCGATGGTCTTTTCCTACCAATCTCTCCCCCTAGGAGCATGCACGTAGTGATTGGTTTTGATGACTTGTAGATTTTTGCAATAAGTATGTGAGTTCTTTATGACTAATGTTGAGTCCATGGATTATACGCACTCTCACCCTTCCATCATTGCTAGCCTCTTTGGTACCGTGCATTGCCCTTTCTCACCTCGAGAGTTGGTGCAAGCTTCGCCGGTGCATCCAAACCCCGTGATATGATACACTCTATCACACATAAGCCTCCTTATATCTTCCTCAAAACAGCCACCATACCTACCTATTATGGCATTTCCATAGCCATTCCGAGATATATTGCCATGCAACTTTCCATCGTTTCGTTTATTTTGACACACTCCATCATTGTCATATTGCCTTGCATGATCATGTAGTTGACATCGTATTTGTGGCAAAGCCACCTTCATAATTCTTCCATACATGTCACTCTTGATTCATTGCATATCTCGGTACACCGCCGGAGGCGTTCACATAGAGTCATATTTTGTTCTAAGTATCGAGTTGTAATTCTTGAGTTGTAAGTAAACTGTAAGACCCTCGATGCGACTATAGCTCCCACGTGTCGAGGCACGACTTAGAGATATAATCGCATTGAAGGCATATGTCGCAAGTTAGGCAATCTTCACAACATCCCATGTAATATGAATAATAAAGGGGAGATAACATAGCTGGCTTACACTCGCCACGTCAAACAAGTACATAAATAACATTACATCAACCAAACACTCATGGCCCGACTACGGCGCCAAAATAAAGAGAACCCAACATGCGACAACGGTCCCGTTCACCCCCAACTGGGCACCACTACTGATCATCGGGAAAGGAAACAAGTATGTTGAGAGTCTTTGTCGAACTCCCACTTGAGCTCATATGCGTCTCCTGGAGCGGAATCATCAGGCCCTGCATCTGGTGTAATAGTAATCTGTGAGCCACAGGGACTCAGCAATCTCGCACCCTCGTGATCAAGACTATTCCAGCTTATAGGTAAGGCAAGGTAAAATATGAGTGGAGCTGCAGCAAGCTACTAGCAAGTATGGTGGCTAACTTATTCACAAAAGAGAGCGAGAAGAGGAGGCAAAGCACGAGCGAGAAGCTAGAGAACAACCTGCGCAAACATTACTCCAACACCGTGTCCACTTCCCGGACTCCGCCGAGAAGAGGCCATCATGGTAACACACTCAGTTGATTCATTTTAATTAAATTAAGGTTCAAGTTATCTACAACCGAACATTAATAAATTCCCATCTGCCCATAACTGCCGGCACGACTTTCGAAAGTTCAATCCCTGCAGGGGAGTCCCAACTTAGCCCATGACAAGCTCTCATGGTCAACGAAGGAATAGACCTCCTCCCAAGATGTTCCGATCAGACTCGGTATCTCGGTAACTCAAGACACTTCGACAGGTTAAAACAAGACCAGGAACACCGCCCGAATGTGCCGACAAATCCCGATAGGAGGTGCACATATCTCTTTCTCAGGGCACACTCAGATTGTCCTAGGTACGGGTAGGCCAGCCCAGAGTTGCCCCTGGTGGCCACCGGTAGCTGACAGGTGGACCAACACTCAGAGGAGCACTGGCCCGGGGGGGGGGGTTAAAATAAGATGACCCTCGGGCTCCGAAAACCCAAGGGAAAAAGAGGCTAGGTGGCAAATGGTAAGACCAATGTTGGGCATTGCTGGAAAAGCTTTAATCAAGGCGAAATATCAAGGGGTTCCCATTATAACCCAACCGCGTAAGGAACGCAAAATCCGGGAACATAACACCGATATGACGGAAACTAGGGCGGCAAGAGTGGAACAAAACACTAGGCGAGAGGCCGAGCCTTCCACCCTTTACCAAGTATATAGATGCATTAAGATAGCAAGATAATATAATGATATCCCAACAAGTAAATAAAAGATGTTCCAACAAGGAACGGCCTCCAATCTTCACCTGCAACTAGCAACGCTATAAGAGGGGCTGAGCAAAGTGGTAACATAGCCAATCAACGGTTTGCTAGGACAATGGTGGGTTAGAGTTTTGACATGGCAATTTGAGAGGCTTGCAAGCAAGTGGTAGGCACCATAGCAATGGCATAGAAAAAGAGCGAGCAAACTAGCATAGCAAAGATAGTAGTGATTTCGAGGGTATGATCATCTTGCCTGCACAGTTGTCAGAGTTGACTGGATCCTCAAAAGCAAACTCAACAGGCTCCTCGTTAGCAAACTCGTCTCCCGGCTCTACCCAAACAAGACAAACAAGCAACAAGGATACAATCAACCACGTGCAAACTCAAACAACACGATGCAAAGATGATATGCTATGCGTGATGCGATGCGGGATGTGAAATGCAAGATATGATAGGAAATGCATGAACCTGGCCTCAACTTGGAAATCCAAGTGTGCCACTGGAAAGATGATATGAAATCACTTGAAAACGATATAAAGAACGCCGGAATCAGAGTTACGGTTTGGAAATGGCAAGCGATTCAAAAATGACACCGGTCTGCGATTTACAACAAGTAGGCATCTAAATGCAATGAAATGAACATGCTACAGCAACCAAACATGACAACAAAATACATGGCAGGGAAGCATTCAAGATGCTTAATAAAAGTCTAGCACTGAGCTACGGCCAAATCATCCATTAACAGGTTCAAACAAGCATGGCAAAAATGCAAATGGCAAACAGATCTCAGACTTAGTGAAATCAACACCTGTCTGGAATTTCAGATCATATAGCCCTCTTTGGAGCAACAAAACAATATGCTACAGGACCTGAACATGATAAAGAAAGACATGGAATGGAGCTACTCAACAAGCTTAACAAAAGTCCCTTAGTGACCTTGAGCCAAAAGGGATCACAAAATATACTAACAAGCACATGAACATAGCAAAAACATAATCAGTTTTCAGACTTAGTGAAAACTGGGACATGCTAAAACCTAACTCACGAAGGCATGTTTACGAGCTCGATGCACTCACTACGGTGCAAGTCATGGCAAGACAAGCATACATCCCTTAAGAAGGCACAAAATGCAAGCTAGACATGGCAAGAACAGTCGCATAGCATGCACGGATCATCTACAATAACATCGGCGAAATCGCAAACAAGTTGACGATCTGCCTAGATTCGCAACGAAGCAAAAGTAGAGCTCGATTGACTCAAGCTAGGGTGCTCCATAATTGTAAACAAAGACATGGATGGATAGAGCACTACAATATTAACAAAACTCCCTTACTGATCATCCTCAAAAGAGGCACGGATCACTAGGAAACAACATGAACATATGGCATCATGAGATAAACAATCCCAGGACTTAGTGAAATCACTAAGTCCCTGAAAACAGAATTAGCAAGTGCACCACTTTGCAAGCTTGCACAAGTCACCACACACATCCTAAAAATACATGGGTTGCACCTCTGGAAAGATGACAAAACCCTTAACAAAACATATGTAGAACTCACGGGCATATCATGCACACAACAATCATGGCAAAAATGACAAAAGTGCTAAACGGAGTAACAGATCTGACAATTAACTCAAGTAGCCCTCTTCTAACAGCATTCCGGGCATCAAGATGTACTCTAATGAAAATGATGCAATGGAATGAAATGATTCACTCTCTGAGATGAACATTTTGATGTGCTATATGCCCAAATCGGAGCTACGGATGCAAAGTTACGGGGCCCCGAACAGAGGCACTTGGATCTGCAATTTCGGGAGTTAGCAAAAAAAAACACCTCTAGGGTTTACTGTAGCCGCCTCGGATCTGGATCGGGGTGCGCCTCCCGAGGATCACCGGAGAGGAGTTGGCGGCGGCCGGAGGAAGGGGAGCTCGCCGGGCCTCGGCCGACCGGCGAGACGGTGACGATGCGGCGGCGGGGTCGGAGAGGCGACGAGCGGCGGGGCGGCGTTGGAGCGCGGCGGCGTCGTGGCGGCGGCGGCCGGTGACCAGGCGTCGCGGGGAAGAGGAGGACGGCGGCTCGGTAGGCGGCGGCGGGCGGCGGATGGGCCTCGGGGGCCCGATCTGGGCCTCCCGGGCCGGCGGCGGCGACGAAGTGGGGCGGCGGCGCGGGCGTATCCCAGGGCGACACGTGGCGGTGGCGGCTGGGTCAGACGTGTCCGGCCCGGCAGGATTTCGTCCGGCGGCGCGCGACGAAGATTTTTTAGGGTTTCGGGGGGAAGAAAGATCCGGATTTGGAGGGGGGTGTATATATAGGCATAGAGGGAGCTACGAGAGTCCAAATGAGGTGCGGTTTTCGGCCACGCGATCGTGATCGAACGCTCTAGGACATGGAGAAGAGTTTGATGGGTTTTGGGCCAAATTGGAGGGGTGTTGGGCTGCAACACACACGAGGCCTTTTCGGTCCCTCGGTTAACCGTTGGCGTACCAAACGAAGTCCAAATGGTACGAAACTTGACAGGCGGTCTACCGGTAGTAAACCAAGGCCGCTTGGCAAGTCTCGGTCCAATCCGGAAATGTTTAATCCCCACACACGAAAGAAAGCTAGAAATGACCACCGGAGGAGAACGAAGCGCCGGAACGCAAAACAGACAACGGGGAAAATGCTCGAATGCATGAGACAAACACGTATGCAAATGAAATGCACATGATGACATGATATGAGATGCATGACAACGACAACAACACACGGAGGCAAAACCCAAACCCGAGAAAATAAAATAACTTAACGCCGGAAACGGCAAGAGTTGGAGTACAAATAGGGAAAGTTACATCCGAGGTGTTACATAAATAAAAGTGTGATGATTTTCATTATTAGAACATTGTCCCATGTGAGGAAAGTTCTTCGGAAAAAAGAGAGAAAGGCCATAAAAAAGGGAGAGGCCCAAAAAATGAGAGAAAAAGAGAGAAGGGGCAATGTTACTATCCTTTTTCCACACTTGTGCTTCAAAGTAGCACCATGATCTTCATGATAGAGAGTCTCTTATGTTGTCACTTTCATATACTAGTGGGAATTTTTCATTATAGAACTTGGCTTGTATATTCCAGTATTGAGCTTCCTCAAAATGCCCTAGGTCTTTGTGGGCAAGCAAGTTGGATGCACACCCACTTAGTTTCTTTTGTTGAGCTTTCATATATTTATAGCTCTAGTGCATCCGTTTCACGGCAATCCCTACTCCTTACATTGACATCAACTGATGGGCATCTCCATAGCCCGTCGATTAGATGCGTCAATGTGAGACTTTCTCCCTTTTTGTCTTCTCACACAACCTCCATCATCATATTCTATTCCACCCATAGTGCTATGTCCATGGCTCACGCTCATATATTGTGTGAAAGTTGAAAGAGTTTGAAAAGGCTAAAGTATGAAACAATTGCTTGGCTTGTCATCGAGGTTGTGCATGATGGTAGCATTTTGTGTGACGAAAATGAAGCATGGCCAAACTATATGATTTTGTAGGGATAAGCTTTCTTTGGCTATGTTATTTTGATAAGACATGATTGCTTGGTTATCATTGCTTGAAGTATTTTTATTTTTTATGTCAATATTAAACTTCTGTCTAGAATCTTTCGGATCTAAACATTCATGCCACAATAAAGAGAAATACATTGAAAATTATGTTAGGTAGCACTCCACATCAGAAATTCTGTTTTTATCATTTACCTACTCGAGGACGAGCAGGAATTAAGCTTGGGGATGCTTGATACATCTCCAACGGATCTATAATTTTTGATTGTTCCATGCTATTATATTATCTGTTTAGGATGTTTAATGGGCTATTAGGCACTTTTATATTATTTTGGGGACTAACCTATTAACCGAAGGCCCAATGCAAATTGCTGTTTTTTACCTATTTCAGTGTTTCGCATAAAAGGAATATCAAACGGAATGAAACCTTCGTGAGGATCTTTTTTTGGAACAAACACAATCCAGGAGACTTGGAGTGGACGTCAAGGAAACAGCGAGGCGGCCACGAGGTAGGGCGGCGCGCCCAGGGGGCCAGGCGCACCCCCACCCTCATGGGCCCCACGTAGCTCCACCGACCTACTTCTTTTGCCTATATATTCTCTTATACCCTAAAAACATCCAGGGGAGCCACAAAACCACTTTTCCACCGCCGCAACCTTCTGTACCTGTGAGATCCCATCTGGGGACCTTTTCCGGCGATCTGCCGGAGGGGGATTCGATCACGAAGGGCTTCTACATCAACACCATAGCCTCTCCGATGATGTGAGAGTAGTTTACCACAAACCTTCGGGTCCATAGTTATTAGCTTGATGGCTTCTTCTCTCTCTCTCTCTGGATCTCAATACAAAGTTCTCCTCGATGTTCTTGGAGATCTATTCGATGTAATTCTTTCTGCGGTGTGTTTGCTGAGATCCAATGAATTGTGGGTTTATGATTAAGATTATCTATGAAAAATATTTGATTCTTCTCTGAATTTTTATATGCATGATTTTATATCTTTGCAAGTCTCTTCGAATTATCAGTTTGGTTTGGCCTACTAGATTGATCTTTCTTGAAATGGGAGAAGTGCTTAGCTTTGGGTTCAATCTTGCGGTGTCCTTTCCTAGTGACAGCAGGGGCAGCAAGGCACATATTGTATTGTTGCCATCAAGGATAAAAAGATGGGGTTTATATCATATAGCTTGAGTTTATCCCTCTACATTATGTCATCTTGCCTAATGCGTTACTCTGTTCTTATGAACTTGATACTCTAGATGCATGGTGGATAGCGGTTGATGTCTGGAGTAATAGTAGTAGATGCAGAATCGTTTCGGTCTATTTGACATGGATGTGATGCCTATGTTCATGATCGTGCCTAGATATTCTCATAACTATGCGCTTTTCTATCAATTGCTCGACAGTAATTTATTCACCCACCATAATATATGCTATCTTGAGAGAAGCCACTAGTGAAACCTATGCCCCCCGGGTCTACTTTACAATATATTATTTTCCCGTCAACTAGCTATGGATTTGAGAGCACTTGCTGTATGTCTTGCTATGAATACCCGTTGTGACAATGGGGTATCATATTAATTCACTTGATATATGTTTGGTACTCAACTCACGGATTCCCAAGGTATGTGACAATGGGGATTCATAAATTATTTCTTTTATCATTTACCTACTCGAGGACGAGCATGAATTAAGCTTGGGTATGCTGATACATCTCCAACGTATCTATAATTTATGACATATTCATTGCATGTTTATTATAGTTTTGTATGATTTTGGTGAACTTTTATATGGCTTTTATATGATTTTTATCGACTAACATATTGACCTAGTGTCCAGTGCCAATTGCTATCTTCTGCTTGTTTTTGGTTTCAAGAAAATCCATATCAAATTAAGTCTAAATGCAGCGAAACTTTTTGACAATTTTTTTGGAGTAAATGAGACCCCCGTAGCTTCGTGGGAGGACCAGAAGAGCCATGAGGTGCCAAAGTGGAGGGCTGGTGGGTACTGGGTACCTAGTGGCCCATCTCAGCGTGAAACCGATGCCAAAAAATCCTATAAATACAGAAACCCCCAGAAATAACCCTAGATCAGAAGTTCCATCGCCGCAAGCCTCTATAGCCACAAAAAACCAATCTAAACCCTGTTCCGGCAGCCTGCCGGAGGGGGAAATCATCACCGAGGGCCATATTCATCATCCCGGCGACCACCATGATAAGGAGGGAGTAGTCCACCCTCGGGGCTCAGGGTTTGTACTAGTAGCTATGTGTTTGATCTCTCTCTCTGTCTCATGTTCTTGATTTTGCATGATATTGATGTATCACGAGCTTTGTTAATATAGTTTGATCATATGGTGTTTCTGCATCTCTATCTTGTTGTGAGAATTGAGTAATCCCTTTGAGATTTCGTTATTATCGGATTGAATACCTTTATGGATTTGAGAGCACTTGATGTATGCCTTGCTACGAATACCCATTGTGACAATGGGGTATCATATTAATTCAGTTGATATATGTTTTGGCACTCAACTCATAGATTCCCGACGTATGTGACAATGGGGATTCATAAATTATTTCTTTTATCATTTACCTACTCGAGGACAAGCATGAATTAAGCTTGGGTATGCTCATACATCTCCAATGTATCTATAATTTATGAAGTATTCATGCCATGTTTATTATAGTTTTGTATGATTTTGGTGCACTTTTATATGGCTTTTATATGATTTTTATCGACTAACATATTGACCTAGTGTCCAGTGCCAATTGCTGTTTTCTGCTTGTTTTTGGTTTCCAGAAAATCCATAACAAATTAAGTCCAAATGGAGTGAAACTTTTTGACAATTTTTTTTGGAACAAAAGAGACACCCGAAGCTTCGTGGAGGACCAGAAGAGCCACGAGGTGCCAAAGTGGTGGGCTGGTGGGTACTGGACATCTCGTGGCCCATCTCAGCGTGAAATCGACACCAAAAAATTCTATAAATATGGAAACCCCAGAAATAACCCTAGATCAGAAGTTCCGCCGCCGCAAGCCTCTATAGCCACAAAAAACAAATCTAAACCCTATTCCGGCAGCCTGCCGGAGGGGGAAACCATCACCGAGGGCCCATCTTCATCATCCCGACGACCACCATGATGTGGAGGGAGTACTCCACCCTCGGGGCTGACGGTTTGTACTAGTAGCTATGTGTTTGATCTCTCTCTCTCTCTCATGTTCTTGATATGGCACGATCTTGATGTATCGCGAGCTTTGTTAATATAGTTTGATCATATGGTGTTTCCCCTCTCTATCTTGTTGTGAGAATTGAGTTATCCCTTTGAGATTTTGTTATTATCGGATTGAATACTTTTATGGATTTGAGAGCACTTGCTGTATGTCTTGCTATGAATAGCCATTGTGACAAGGAGGTATCATATTAATTCACTTGATATATGTTTTGGCACTCAACTCACGAATTCTCGAGGTATGTTACAATTGGGATTCATAAACTATTTCTTTTATCATTTACCTACTCGAGGACGAGCATGAATTAAGCTTGGGTATGCTGATACATCTCCAACGTATCTATAATTTATGACGTATTCATGCCATGTTTATTATAGTTTTGTATAATTTTGGTGCACTTTTATATGGCTTTTATATGATTTTTATCGACTAACATATTGACCTAGTGTCCAGTGCGAATTGCTATTTTCTTCTTGTTTTTGGTTTCCAGAAAATCCATATCAAATTAAGTCCAAATACAGTGAAACTTTTTGACATTTTTTTGGAGTAAATGAGACCCCCGAAGCTTCATGGGAGGACCAGAAGAGCCACGAGGTGCGAAAGTGGTGGGCTGGTGGGTACTAGGCACCTAGTGGCCCATCTTAGCGTGAAACCGATGCCAAAAAATCCTATAAATACGGAAACCCCCAGAAATAATCCTAGATCAGAAGTTCCGCCGCCGCAAGCCTCTATAGCCACAAAAAACAAATCTAAACCTTGTTTCGGCAGCCTGCCAGAGGGGGAAATCATTACCGGGGGCTATCTTGATCATCTCGATGACCACCATGATGAGGAGCGAGTAGTTAACCCTCGGGGCTGAGGGTTTGTAATAGTAGCTATATGTTTGATCTCTCTCTCATGTTCTTGATTTGGCACGATCTTGATGTATCGCATGCTTTGTTAATATAGTTTGATCATATGGTGTTTCTCCCTCTCTATGTTGTTGTGAGAATTGAGTTATCCCTTTGAGATTTCGTTATTATCGGATTGAATACTTTTATGGATTTGAGAGAACTTGATGTATGTCTTGCTATGAATACCCATTGTGACAATGGGGTATCATATTAATTCACTTGATATATGTTTTGTCACTCAACTCACGGATTCCCGAGGTATGTGACAATGTGGATTCATAAATTATTTCTTTTATCATTTACCTACTCGAGGACGAGCATGCATTAAGCTTGGGTATGCTGATACATCTCCAACGTATCTATAATTTATGACGTATTCATGCCATGTTTATTATAGTTTTGTATGATTTTGGTGCACTTTTATATGGCTTTTATATGATTTTTATCGACTAACATATTGACCTTGTGTCTAGTGCCAATTGCTATTTTCTGCTTGTTTTTGGTTTCCAGAAAACCCATATCAAATAAGTCAAAATGCAGTGAAAATTTCTGACATTTTTTTGGAGTAAATGAGACCCCCGAAGCTTCGTGGGAGGACCAGAAGAGCCACGATGTGCCAAAGTGGTGGGCCGGTGGGTATTGGCACCTAGTGGCCCATCTTAGCGTGAAACCGATGCCAAAAAATCCTATAAATACGGAAACCCCTAGAAATAAACCTAGATCAGAAGTTCCGCCGTCCTAAGCCTCTATAGCCACAAAAAAACCAATCTAAACCCTGTTCTGGCAGCCTGCCGGAGGGGGAAATTATCACCGGGGGCCAGCTTCATCATCCCGACGACCACCATGATGAGGAGCGAGTAGTCCACCCTCGGGGCTGATGGTTTGTACTAGTAGCTATGTGTTTGATCTCTCCCTCTCTCTCTCATGTTCTTGATTTGGCACGATCTTGATGTATCGCGAGCTTTGTTAATATAGTTTGATCAGATGGTGTTTCTCCCTCTCTATCTTGTTGTGAGAATTGAGTTATCCCTTTGAGATTTCATTATTATTGGATTGAATACTTTTATGGATTTGAGAGCACAATATGTATGTCTTGTTATGAATACCCATTGTGACAATGGGGTATCATATTAATTCACTTGATATATGTTTTGGCACTCAACTCACAGATTCCCGAGGAATGTGACAATGGGGATTCATAAATTATTTCTTTTATCATTTACCTACTCGAGGACCAGCATGCATTAAGCTTGGGTATGTTGATACATCTCCAACATATCTATAATTTATGAAGTATACATGCCATGTTTGTTATAGATTTATGATTTTGGTGCACTTTTATATGATATTTATCGACTAACATATTGACCTAGTGTCCAGTGCCAATTGCTGTTTTCTGCCTATTTTTGGTTTCCAGAAAATCCATATCAAATTAAGTCCAAATGCAGTGAAACTTTTTGACAACTTTTTTTGGGAACAAAAGAGCCCCCCGAAGCTTCGTGCGAGGACCAAAAGAGCCACGAGGTGCCAAAGTGGTGGGCTGGTGGGTACTGGGCACCTCGTGGCCCATCTCAGCGTGAAACCGACGCCAAAAAATCCTATAAATACGGAAACCCCCAGAAATAACCATAGATCAGAAGTTCCGCCACGGCAAGCCTCTATAGCCACAAAAAACTAATCTAAACCATGTTCCGGTAACCTGCCGGAGGGGGAAATCATCACCGGGGGCCATCTTCATCATCCCAATGACCACCATGAAGAGGAGGGAGTAGTCCACCCTCGGGGCTGACGGTTTGTACTAGTAGCTATGTGTTTGATCTCTCTCTCTCTCATGTTCTTGATTTGGCATGATCTTGATGTATCGCGAGCTTTGTTGATATAGTTTGATCTTATGGTGTTTCTCCTTCTCTATCTTGTTGTGAGAATTGAGTTATCCCTTTGAGATTTCGTTATTATCGGATTGAATATTTTATGGATTTGAGAGCACTTGATGTATGTCTTGCTATGAATACCCATTGTGACAATGGGGTATCATATTAATTCACTTGATATATGTTTTGTCACTCAACTCAAAGATTCCCGAGGAATGTGACAATGGGGATTCATAAATTATTTCTTTTATCATTTACCTACTCAAGGACCAGCATGCATTAAGCTTGGGTATGCTGATACATCTCCAACGTATCTATAATTTATGAAGTATACATGCCATGTTTCTTATAGTTTTATGATTTTGTTGCACTTTTTATATGATATTTATCGACTAACATATTGACCTAGTGTCCAGTGCCAATTGCTGTTTCTTGCCTGTTTTTGGTTTCCAGAAAATCCATATCAAATTAAGTCCAAATGCAGTGAAACTTTTTGACAAATTTTTTTGGAACAAAAGAGACCTCCGAAGCTTCGTGCGAGGACCAAAAGAGCCACGAGGTGCCAAAGTGGTGGGCTGGTGGGTAATGGGCACCTCGTGGCCCATCTCAGCGTGAAACCGATGCCAAAAAATCCTATAAATACAGAAACCCCCAGAAATAACCATAGATCAGAAGTTCCGCCACGGCAAGCCTCTATAGCCACAAAAAACAAATCTAAACCCTGTTCTGGCAACCTGCCGGAGGGGAAATCATCACTGGGGGCCATCTTCATCATCCCGATGACCACCATGAAGAGGAGGGAGTAGTCCACCCTCGGGGCTGATGGTTTGTACTAGTAGCTATGTGTTTGATCTCTCTCTCTCTCTCATGTTCTTGATTTGGCACGATCTTGATGTGTCGCGAGCTTTGTTGATATAGTTTGATCTTATGGTGTTTCTCCCTCTCTATCTTGTTGTGAGAATTGAGTTATCCCTTTGAGATTTCGTTATTATTGGATTGAATACTTTTATGGATTTGAGAGCACTTGATGTATGTCTTTCTATGAATACCCGTTGTGACAATGGGGTATCAAATTAATTCACTTGATATATGTTTTGGCACTCAACTCACGGATTCCTGAGGTGACATTGGGGTAATCTATGCATAGGGGTTGATGAACGTTTTCGTCCTTGTTTCTTTGGTAGAAATCATGGGGCACTCTTTGAGGTTCTTTGTGTGGGATTGAGTATTATGAATCTGATTTTTTGTTATGCATATCATATAATCAACTCACGGATACTCGTGGTGAAATTGTAGTATCTAGGTGACATTAGAGTTGGTTGATGTGTATCATATGATGTTATTTTAGTACAAACTCTTGGGCTGTTTGTGATACTTATAGGGATAGCTCGATAGATCGATCTGAAAGGTTAACGTTGAGGTGGTTTCATACCCTACAGACAACTTCTTCTTATGTTCTCCGCTAGATAAGAACTTTGGAGTGATTCTTCCTCACACATTGAGGGATGGTTATACGATCCAATTATATTACCATTGTTGAGAGATTGCATGATAACCCACAAGTATAGGGGATCGCAAAAGTTTTCGAAGGTAGAGTATTCAACCCAAATTTATTGATTCGACACAAGGGGAGCCAAAGAATACTCTCAAGTATTAGCAGTTGAGTTGTCAATTCAACCACACCTGAAAGACTTAATATTAGCAGCAAAATATTTAGTTGCAAAGTAATATGGAAGTAAAGATAACAGAGGCAATAGTAATAGTATCAGTTTTGTAGCAATCGTAACAGTGGCAACGGAAAAGTAATGGAGCAAAGATCAATATGAAATGAACTCGTAGGCAATGGATCAATGATGGATAATTATGTAGGATGGCAATCATCATACAACAATTATAACATAGGGTGACACATAACTAGCTCCAATTCATCAATATAATGTAGGCATGTATTCTGAATATAGTCATGCGTGCTTATGGAAAAGAACTTGCATGCCATCTTTTGTCCTACCCTCCTATGCCAGTGGGGTCCTATTGGAAACTAAGGGGATATTAAGGCCTCCTTTTAATAGAGTACCGGACCAAAACATTAGCACTTAGTGAATACATGAACTCCTCAAACTACGGTCATCATCGGGAGTTGTCCCAACTATTGTCACTCCAGGGTTGCCGGATCATAACACGTAGTTGGTGACTATAACTTGCAAGATAGGATCAAGAACACAAATATATTCATGAAAACATAATAGGTTTAGATCTGAAATCATGGCACTCGGGCCCTAGTGACAAGCATTAGGCATAGCAAACTCATAGCAACATCAATCTTAGAACATAGTGGATTCTAGGGATCAAACCCTAACAAAACTAACTCGATTACATGGTAAATCTCATCCAACCCATCACGGTCCAGCAAGCCTATGAGGGAATTACTCACGCACGGTGGTGAGCATCATGAAATTGGTGATGGAGGATGGTTGATGATGACGATGGAGATGGATTCCCCACTCCGGAGCCCCGAACGGACTCCAGATCTGCCTTCCCGAGGAAGAACAGGGCTTCGCAGTGGCTCCGTATCATAAAACGTGATGAATCCTTCTCTCTGATTTTTTTGTTACCCGAAAGAGAATATATGAAGTTGGAGTTGAGGTCGGTGGAGGTCTAGGGGGGCCACAAGGTCGGAGGGCACGCCCCAGGGGGTGGGCACGCCCCCACCCTTGTGGCTAGGGTGTGGGCCCCCTGCTACTAATTCTTTTGCCAATATTTTTTATTAATTCCAAAAGTTATTTCCGTGAATTTTCAGGTCATTCCGAGAACTTTTTATTCTGCACAAAAATAACACCATGGCAATTCTGCTGAAAATAGCGTCAGTCCGGGTTAGTTTCATTCAAATCATGCAAGTTAGAGTCCAAAACAAGGGCAAAAGAGTTTGAAAAAGTAGATACGACGGAGACGTATCAACTCCCCCAAGCTTAACCCATTGCTTGTCCTCAAGCAATTCAGTTGACAAACTGAAAGTGATAAAGAAAAACTTTTACAAACTCTGTTTGATCTTTTTGTTGCAAATATGTAAAGCCAACATTTAAGTTTTCAGCAAAGATTATGAACTAACCATATTCACTATAACATTTAGGTCTCACATTTACTCATATCAATGGCATAATCAACTAGCGAGCAATAATAATAAATCTCGGATGACAACACTTTGTCAAAACAATCATGATATGATATAACAAAATGGTATCTTGCTAGGCCTTTCTGAGATCGCAAAACATAAATGCAGAGCACCCCTGAAGATCAAGGACTGACTATACATTGTAATTCATGGTAAAAGAGATCCAGTCACAGTCATACTCAATATCAAATAACTATATGATATCCCGCGCGTTGCTACGGGAATTTATAGTATTGCAAGAAGGTTTTATGTTGTGAAAATAATAAAACCATGAAAAAGGAAGACATGAGTATTGAACCTTTGATGGTATGATGAAAAGTCAGCAAAATTAGTATATTGTAGGGCATCTCCATATTTTCTTAATTAGAGCACATCGCTAACATGAAATGAAGAAAACATATAGTTTGATAAGATTTTTCCTGGTATAATACAATATAATACACAACTTGTTTGTTTATTCGAAGTACATCAGTGTAGAAAAACAAAGAAATTTCAAGCTAAATTGTGAGCCTTTCGGTGTTAATGCGCTCAAACAGGTATTAGCTTGGATTGTCCACCACGATTAGAACAACTTAAGTCTGCAAAATGGCAGGGCTCATAAGTAGGACAAAATATGGTCTATTTTACTACAAATTATTAATAGGTTGCTAGCCAGCATAGACTAATTAACCCAAAGGATGATCAGAACAGGCTATACTTGATCCACTCAGCAAGGGCAAACCTTTTAGGCTAGAATTGTTATCAACACCAGAACAATCATGCAGTATAATTCTAACCAAAGAAAAGTGTAATAATTCTTACATTTGTAAAGTGAAGATATATGTTTAGAGAAATAATATCAAGTGCTTAGCCTTATAGAAGATTGTCTGATTGTAATTACACATGCATGCTTGAATACTAAACATCAACTACTATTCTTGCAGCTATTTCAAACCAAAAACACATTGGATAAACAATATAAATGATAGCATCTATACCCAAACCAGAAAGACATCGGCGCACTTTACATCCCATGCCCCAAGGAGGAGTATTCATGAGACATGGAAGTAAATTGAAGGTGGCATTGAGCTGAACAAACACAACACCATAAGGAACCTGTAAACTGTAATGTATCAACCATTTGAGGGAACAAAAATATCTGGAAATATATCATTTGATTATGGGCTATACTATTACGTATCTGAAGGGAATATGCATGAAAGAGAAAATAGATATGTTAAGGAGATGGCTTGGAGTATGAAACCATGTGGCATTTAATAAATAATATTTACTCGGCATGGGTGAATTTCATAAAACAAAACATTTACCAGTCTAAAATGTGAATGATAAGGCAATTATATGGACTGAACATTTTGGTTGTTGTGTCACCTTTATACAATACAAATAATTAATAAACGTCCCATTTTCCCAAAGGGAAAGTCTACACATCATTATGTAAATCAAATGCAAATATACAATTTTCCATCGCTTTTCTTAATATATGGATTTCTTTGAAAGCTATACTTGAAGCCACCAATTGATAAACATGTAACTCATATTCTAAAAGAATCATTCACAGTAGTACTTTGAATTTATGTAAACAAAATCAACCAAAAGAATTAGGAGCATTGTAATAACTAGAAAGGTGGAAATATATATTCAATAACCAAAAGGGTGCAAGCATATCGAGCTAGATATGGCAGATATGTATGACATGAAGTAAAATTTTGCTCTCATCAAACTGTAGTAAAAATCATGTAACCAAAACAAAGACCCATGGAATATACTCTGCTTTTTTTGTCAACAGTTATGTTCTAGAACTGTGAATTACATACTAACATTATTATTGAGAAAACATGGGTTTCGTGCCTGACCTTGCTTTGATGCGCACCGAACTTATTTCCACAGAAGAGGCAAATCATCAAGCATGTACAGTGAGTGAAAGGAATTAAGAAACCCGAGAAATTCTTGCATCTAACTAATTAAACTCCATAAGGCTAGCAATTAAATTACTATACAGAATTATCCTCCTTCGTAAGTGTAGCCATTGCTAAATGCTAAATCCAGTTTGTCCTTGTGATGTCCAACCGTATGAAACAATGATAGGGCAGAAAATCCCTAGAGAAGTAATCATGTATGCTCAATTTGAAAGGAGAAATAAAATAGTAAAACACTAAACTAATCATAATAATTAGAGCTCATTGACTCTTTTTGGATGAAAAAAATGCATGTGATTGTCAACAGGAGACTCCGGACTGCCTAGCAGGGAAAAAAATCCTTCGGTTGTGTACTTTGCAGTAGAAGAATGGCAATGTCAGTCACAGATTGGTATCAGTTGGGTATTAGACCAGTCTCATGTCATCCCAGTGGAATAATATTGGAAAACATACCTGAAAGTAAATAGCAAGGTCAGATATGCTCTGATTCTGCAAAACAATCAACGGAAACCATTAGAGATACCAAGAAAGTCATATTAAACTAACATATATGTGTATGTAAGATATATATATATATATATATATATATATATATATATATATATATATATATATGCGAGAGTGTAGTTGCACCTTGTAAATGGTAAGCTTCATTTGTTTATTTGTCAAGATCAATAAAGAAAACAAATGAAGAGAAATTTTCACCATCTTAGTGCTTCCAACCAAAACCAACCGGACTGGAGACATGAGCATGAATCTGTCATGTCTCCACAAATGCTTGCCGGCAGTGCTTGAGACCAGACTTACTGCAGGGGAGGAAGTGGCTGGAGACAGAATAGAGCTCTTCTAAAAAATCATCCTACCACACAAGAATCAGTGCGTGCAACACATGCTAACTAAAAAAACTCAAATCTAGGAAGATAGAGAGGAAGGAGAGAGCCCACCTTCGGTGCATCTGTTGTTGGAGCGGAAACCAACGGTTGCACGTATGGGCGTGTGGCTCACCAGGAGCTGTGGTCGACGCCCGAGCGGATGCCATGGGCCGGCGGAGCCTGCGGGGCTCGATCTACCAGCAATTGGGTGCTGGGCTAGGTTGACCTGCGATGATCACAGGGCGCCCATAGGATTGGCCTCCCCGTGAACAGCAGCTAGAGTAATCGATTGAAGAGTAGACACGCAAACCCAGGGTAGCGGGAGTGGCATCGCATGCAGGGGCTCACGGGGTGGCTCGCCGAGGTCATGCATGGCGGCACCGACGGGGACGCGGGGTAGCGGGGTCAGGGCGATGTCGCCGGCATCGTGGGGCGGCTCCCCGGGGTCACACCCGATGGCGGGCTAGGCGATCGGTCGACACTTCAGTACCATCGTCTCGGCTCATCAGGTCGCTATGTACTTGGGTTGGAGAATTGGATGCGGTGGTGTGCTGGATTTACTCCTCGTCGTCGGTTATGGGAGGGGAAGGGGAAGTGAATGGATGATTTGTTGCGGTGGAACCGGACATGGCGTTATTTTTTCTCTCTTATGTTTTGCTGACATGGCAGGCGTGAGAACTGTTTTTGCTTAGATGACATGGATGATGATGTGGATAGCTTGCATGTTTAGATAAATATGTTAGTGGGGGTGAATCTCTTAGGTATATAGGATAACAATACATACAAATCACAGTGGTGCTCTCTAACTCATGCTTTTTATAAGAGGATGATAACTCAACAATAATAGTAAATAGATAGGCCCTTCGCAGAGGGAAGAAGGGATTTGCAGAGGTGCCAGAGCTCGAGTTTTGAAATAGAGATAAATAATATTTTGAGTGGCATGCTTTCATTGTCAACATAACAACTAAGAGATCTCGGAATCTTCCATGCTACATACATTATAGGCGGTTCCCAAGCAGAATGGTAAATTTTATACTCCCCCACCACCAACAAGCACACTCCACGGCTGGTTCGAAACAATGGGTACTGTCCAACTAACAACAATCCTGGGGGATTTTTGGTTGCAATTATTTTGATTTCATTTGCTTTGAGCATGGGCTGGATATCCCGGTTACCAGCCATTTTCTCGTGAATGACGAGCGGAGTCCACTCATCGTGAGAATAACCCAGCTGGCATGGAAGATATGGACAACCCTAGTTGGTACACGAGCGATTCGTGCATACGAAACAAATTATCATTTGAAGGTTTAGAGTTTGGCACATGCAAATTTACTTGGAACGGCAGGTAAATACCGCATATAGGTAGGTATGGTGGACTCATATGGAACAACTTTGGGGTTTATGGAAGTGGATGCATAAGCAGTATTCCCGCTTAGTACAAGTGAAGGCTAGAAAAAGACTGGGAAGCGACCAACTAGAGAGCGACAACAGTCATAAACATGCCGTCGGCGTCCTGGGAACGGGGGTACCCAGACTTGCCTACCTGCGACCCATGGCGTGGCTCCATCAGCGGCCCGGTACGGCCCAGTTTCAGCAACAACGACTCAAGACCCTCACGAGGGGCCAAGCCTCATGAGGCGGACGACACCAAGAGCTCCCCGGGGGGCGACCTCACAAGGCTGGCTCCCGAGAAGAGGATATATCAAGGCAAGGTGCACCTCGCGAGGTTCACATGACATGAGCCATGACGACCAAGGCCAGGCGGGCGCCAGCGGGCGCAGCGTACATGTTTCCTCTTTGATGCCAAGGGGGCAAGCGTAGGTGTGGAGTCCCGAGGAATCAAGGAAATGTTTCCATATTGGTGCAACAAGACCAAGACCGCCAGGACGACAGGACGGAGGTCACCGCGGAGCCCACGACAGCGTCACCACCAGAGCCTTTTGCAGGCGAAGACTACTTTTGTTAGGATAGCTTGTACTAGTTGTCTCCCTTTGAAATTGGTCGTTGTGGAATCCCTTCCTGCCTACATTTGGGAGGAGGACCCAGGCCACTATAAATAGGACTTAGCCACCACCACCACAGCAAGCATCTAGAGGGGGGACGGATCATTCAGACCATCCTCACACCCACCAGCTCATCGAGCTCAAGAGCACCTCACCTCCTGAGGCTGTTCATCCACTGTACTAGTTCATCCTTAGCCCCTCGAGGCAATCCACCACAAAGCTGGAGTAGGGTATTACACCGCAAGGTGGCCCGAACCAGGATAAACTGCTGTCTCTCTTGTCCCTTGGGTTCGTTGAGCTAGGCTGTGGAATAATTGGGTTGGCAGGTCGGGAAGAAGAAGTTCTTCATACACACCCCAGTGTTCGAACCTCTCAAGGGTCTGCGGAGCCCTGAATCCGACATTTGGCACACCAGGTAGGGGTGCGTCGAAGGTTCTCTTTCGTCGATCGACTCGCCGCGCTCCACCATCTCCATGGCAGATGCACCCCGAGCCCGTGCTCAGCGCCGAGCCGCTCTTGCCGCACGCGTCGCCCAGACGGTGCCCGTCGGTGGGCCTTCCCGTTGTTCTTCATCACCAGCCGCCAATGCTGTCACCGGCCCGGCGGGTCACGAGCAGCAAGCTTTGTCGCAGCATCTCTCCGTGCGGCGGGACGGACGCACCGCCACCCCATCGCTGACTCCGGCTGGCTCGTCGTCCCACGCTTGCCACGGCCCGGCGAACACACAAGCTGCGTTGCTCATGGTGCGTGACCTCCTGCGCTACCGCCCAGTCGACGACTCTACGAGGACTGGCTGGACCGCATCGCCGAGCTAGTTGATGACCCACAAGTTTAGGGGATCTATTGTAGCATTTCCGATAAGTAAGAGTGTCAAGCTAGTTTTGTGATAAGGTAATTTGTAACGAGTAACAAGTAATGAAAGTAAATAAGGTGCAGCAATATGGCCCAATCCTTTTTGTAGCAAAGGACAAGCCTGGACAAAAACTTATATAAAGTAAAGCGCTCCCGAGGACACATGGGAATTATCGTCAAGCTAGTTTTCATCATGTTCATATGATTCACATTCGGTACTTTGATAATTTAATATGTGGGTGGACCGGTGCTTGGGTACTGCCCTTACTTGGACAAGCATTCCACTTATGATTAACCCCTATTGCAAGCATCCGCAACTACAACAGAAGTATTAAGGTAAACCTAACCATAGCATGAAACATATGGATCCAAATCAGCCCCTTACGAAGCAACACATAAACTAGGGTTTAAGCTTTTGTCACTCTAGCAACCCATCATCTACTTATTACTTCCCAATGCCTCCCTCTAGTCCCAAAAAATGGTGAAGTGTCATGTAGTCGATGTTCACATGACACCACTAGAGGTATGATAACATACATCTCATTAAAATATTGAACGAATACCAAATTCACATGACTACTTATAGCAAGACTTCTCCCATGTGCTCAGGAACAAACGTAACTACTCACAAAGCATATTCATGTTCATAATCAGAGGGGTATTAATCTGCATAATGGATCTGAACATATGATCTTCCACCAACTAAACCAACTAGCATCAACTACAAGGAGTAATCAACACTACTAGCAACCCACAGGTACCAATCTGAGGTTTGGATACAAAGATTGGATACAAGATATGAACTAGGGTTTGAGATGAGATGGTGCTGGTGAAGATATTAATGGAGATTGACCCCCTCCCAATGAGAGGATTGTTGGTGATGACGATGGTGATGATTTCCCCCTCCCGGTGGGAAGTTTCCCCAGCAGAACAACTCCGTCGGAGCCCTAGATTGGTTCCGCCAAGGTTCCGCCTCGTGGCGGCGGAGTTTCATCCCGTGAGCTAGCTTATGATTTTTTCCTCGATGAAAGACTCCATATAGCCAAAGATGGGCATCCGAGGACCACCAGGGGGCCCATGAGGCAGGGGGGCGCCCCCCCACTCTCGTGGACGGTGGGTGCCCCCCCCTCTGGTACTTCTTTCGCCCAATATTTTTTATATATTCTGAAAATAATTCATGTGGAGTTTTAGGACTTTTGGAGATGTGTAGAATAGGTCTCTAATATTTGCTCCTTTTCCAGCCCAGAATTCCAGCTGCTGGCATTCCCCCTCTTCATGTAAATCCTGTAAAATAAGAGAGAATAAGCATAAGTATTGTGACATAATGTGTAATAACAGCCCATAATGCAATAAATATCGATATAAAAGCATGATGCAAAATAGACGTATCAACTCCCCCAAGCTTAGACCTCGCTTGTCCTCAAGCGAAAGCCGAAATCGAAAAATATGTTCACATGTTTAGAGATAGAGGTGTCGATAAAATAAAATACAGACATGAGGGCATCATGATCATTCTTAGAACAGCAACACACACACACACACACACACACACACACACACACACATATATATATATATATATATATATATATATATAGTCGTATGATCTCTTATGCTAAAGTAACAATTCATCCACATACTCAAGTATGAATCAGAAACTTCATTGAAAACTAACAAACTATAATCTCAGTCATTGAAGTAATTGCAATTTATCATCACATAGGAAAGAGTCAATATAAGAGCTCCTCAGCAAGTCCACATACTCAACCATCTTTTATTCTTTCATAATTGCTAACACTCACGCTATATTTATGGTTATGAAGTTTTAGTCGGACACAGAGAAAGATAGGGGCTTATAGTTTTGCCTCCCAACTTTTTACCTCAAGGGTAATGTCAACAATAATAGTTCATTAAAACCCACATCCAATTAGCCATATATATCAGGATTTTTCCAACACATTGTGCTTGCCAAAGGATAAAATGTAAAAAGGAAAGGTGAAGATCACCATGACTCTTTGCATGAAGTATAAGACAAAAATAAAAGATTGGCCCTTCGCAAAGGGAAGCAGAGGTTGTCATGTGCTTTTATGGTTGGATGCACGAAATCTTAATGCAAAAGAATGTCACTTTATATTGCCACTTGTGATATGGACCTTTATTATGCAGTCCGTCGCTTTTGTTTCTTCCACATCACAAGATCGTATAAATCTTATTTTCTCCACACTAATAAGTCATACATATTTAGAGAGCAATTCTTATTGCTTGCAATGACGATAACTTACTTGATGGATCTTACTCAATCCATAGGTAGATATGGTGGACTCTCATGGCAAAACTGGGTTTTTGGGATATTTGGAAGCACAAACAGTATCTCTACTTGGTGCAAAGAAATTGGCTAGCAAGAGAGGGAAAGGCAAGCTCAACATGTTGGATGATCCATGACAATATAATTTATCTCAGATGTAAGAAAACATAACCCATTACGTTGTCTTCCTTGTCCAACATCAACTCTTTAGCATATCATACTTTAATGAGTGCACACAATTATAAAAATGTCCAAGATAGTATATTTATATGTGAAAACCTCTCTTTCTTTATTACTTTGTATTAATTGCAACGATGACCAAAACTATGTTTGTCAACTCTCAACAACTTTTATTCATCATACTCTTTATATGTGAGCTCATTACTCTCCATAAGATCCATATGATCTCTTTATTTCTTTTTATTTCTTCTCTTTTATTTTATTCCCTCAAGATCATAGCAAAATAATCAAGCCCTTGACTCAACACTAATCTTTATTATATATAGCTCAACGACTCAATTACATAGGAAGATCATAAAGCAAAAATCACAACTAGATCATACTAAAACTTTATTCTACTAGATCAAGATATTACCAAAAGGATCAAACTAAGAAAACGGTAAAGATAAAAGTGATGGTGATACGATACCGGGGCACTCCTCCAAGCTTGGCAGTTGCCAAGGGGAGTGCCCATGCCCATGTGTTTATGTTTCCTTCCTTAGGGGTGGTGATGATGGAGTTGTTGATGATGTAGGCTTCTTCCTTAATTTGCGCTTGAGGACAGAATTTTTCTCCTTTAGGTCCTCGATCTCCCGCTCAAGGCTTAGTAACTTTTTGCATAGTTCTTGTTTGTTCTCCCGCAAGAGACGAAAAGGGATAACATCGATCTTAGGTTTCTTTGCTCTATCGGGGAGGCTTGACTTTTTGAACTCCACATGCATGTTCCCCGGTTGAGGTAATGGGACTTCATCTTCATTTGAGCTCATCTCCTCCTTTCCCTTAGGCTCATAGTCTTCTTCTTCCTCCATGGTCCAGCCACGATGCTCCAAGTCCCCGTAGACCTTATGATCTGCAAGGTAATCAACCACATAGCTTTCTCCCTCCGAATCTTGGGACGACATAGTGCTCCAATCTGCAGCAGGAACAACTCGAAACAAAGATAGAGGATATTTGCGTGATACGGTGGTCAAAACCTTCGGGAGATTATATAATGAATTTTTACTGACCAAAAGAAGTATCGTGCAAGAAAACGGAGTCCGGAGAGCATACGGGGTGTCCACGAGGCAGGGGGCGCGCCCAGGGGGGTAGGGCGCGCCCTCTACCCTCGTGGAAGCCTCGTATCCTTTCGGGTCTACTTCTTATTTTTCTATTTTCTTAAATATTCCAAAATGGAGAGAAATTGCCATTAGAACTGTTTTGGAGTCGGTTTACTTACCGTACCACGTACCTATTCTTTTTCGGAGTCTGAAACGTTCTGGAAAGTGTCCCTTATGTATTCCTCTGGGGTTACGGTTTCAATAACATTAGTTTCAACATTTATAGGATTACCTGAGATATAATGTTTGATTCTTTGACCATTCACCACCCTCGGGTTTGTGCCTTCGAAGTTGTTGATTTTTATGGCACCGGAACGGTAGACCTCCTCGATGACGTAAGGACCTTCCCATTTAAAGAGAAGTTTGCCTGCAAAAAATCTTAAACGAGAGTTGTATAGCAATACATAATCACCTACATTGAACTCACGCTTTTGTATCCTTTTATCATGCCATCTTTTAACTTTTTCTTTAAACAGTTTAGCATTCTCGTAGGACTGGGTTCTCCATTCATCAAGTGAGCTAATGTCAAAAAGCCTCTTCTCACCGGCAAGTTTAAAGTCATAGTTGAGCTCTTTAATAGCCCAATATGCCTTATGTTCTAGTTCAAGAGGTAAGTGACATGCTTTACCATAAACCATTTTATATGGAGACATGCCCATAGGATTTTTATATGCAGTTCTATAAGCCCATAATGCATCATCAAGTTTCTTGGACCAATTCTTTCTAGATCTATTAACAGTCTTTTGCAAAATTAATTTAAGCTCTCTATTTCTAAGTTCTACTTGACCACTAGAATGTGGATGATATGGAGATGCAATTCTATGATTAACATCATACTTAGCAAGCATTTTACGAAAAGCACCATGAATAAAATGTGAACCACCATCAGTCATTAGATATCTAGGGACTCCAAACCTCGAAAAAATAACTTCTTTAACCATCTTAATAGAGGTGTTATGATCAGCACTACTAGTTGGAATAGCTTCTACCCACTTAGTGACGTAATCAACATCAACTAAAATATGAGTATACCCATTAGAGGAAGGAAAAGGTCCCATATAATCAAAGCCTCAAACATCAAATGGTTCAATCACAAGTGAATAGTTCATAGGCATCTTGACGTCTACTAATATTACCAATTCTTTGACATTCATCACAAGTCAAGACAAACTTACGGGCATCCTTGAAGACAGTAGGCCAATAAAAATCGGATTGCAATACCTTGTGTGCACTTCTATCTCCAGCATGGTGTCCTCCAGAAGCCTTGGAGTGACACTTGTGTAGGATCTGTTTCTGTTCATGCTCAGGTATACAATGTCTAGTAACACCATCTACTCCCTCTTTATAAAGAAGTGGGTCATCCCAAAAGTAATGTCTTAAATCGTAGAAGACCTTTCTCTTTTGCTGGTATGTGAAACTACGTGGTATAAATTTAGCAACAATGTAATTAGCATAATCAGCATACCATGGAGCAGTACAAGAGGCATTTATGACAGCTAATTGTTCATCAGGAAAGCTATAATCAATAGGTAGTGGGTCACCAAGAACATTCTCTAACCTAGATAAGTTGTCTGCAATGGGGTTCTCAGCTCCCTTTGTATCAATAATATGCAAATCAAATTCTTGTAGCAAGAGAACCCATCTAATAAGTCTAGGTTTAGCATCTTTCTTTTCCATAAGGTATTTAATAGCAACATGATCAGTGTGAACAGTTACTTTAGAATCAACAATATAAGGTATGAACTTATCACAAGCAAATACAACTGCTAAAAATTCTTTTTCAGTAGTAGCATAATTTCTTTGGGCACTGTCTAGAGTTTTACTAGAATATTGAATAACATTTAATTTCTTATCAACTATTTGTCCTAGAACAGCCCCTACGACATAATCACTAGCATCACACATAATTTCAAAGGGTAAATTCCAATCAGGAGGTTGAACAATAGGTGTAGAAACCAAAGCTTTATTAAGTATTTCAAATGCTTTTACACAATCACCATCAAAGACAAAAGGAACATCTTTTTGTAAGAGATTAGTTAGAGGCCGAGAAATTTTAGAAAAGTCCTTAATGAACCTCCTATAAAAACCGACATGACCAAGGGAACTTCTTATACCTTTAATGTCCATGGGACACATCATCTTTTCAATAGCATCAACTTTAGCTTTATCAACTTCAATACCTCTTTCAAAATTTTTATGCCCCAAGACAATACCTTCATTAACCATAAAGTGTCACTTCTCCCAATTCAAGACAAGATTAGTTTCTTCACATCTCTGCAAAACTCGATCAAGGTTGCTTAAGCAATCATCAAAATAAGTCCCATAAACAGAGAAATCATCCATGAATACCTCAACAATCTTTTCACAAAAGTTAGAGAATATAGCAGTCATACATCTTTGAAAAGTAGCAGGTGCATTACATAAACCAAAAGGCATACGTCTATAGGCAAAGGTACCGAAAGGGCAGGTAAAAGTTGTCTTTTCTTGATCATCTTTTGACACATGTATTTGACAGAAACCAGAATAACCATCTAGGAAGCAAAAATGTGTATGTTTGGATACTCTTTCTAGCATTTGATCAATAAAAGGTAATGGGTAATGATCCTTTTTAGTGGCTTTATTTAGTTTGCAGAAATCAATTAGCATTCTATAACCTGTAACAATTATTTGTGGGATCAATTCATCTTTATCATTAGGAACAACAGTAATACCTCCCTTCTTAGGGACACAATGGACAAGACTTACCCACTGACTATCAGCAATGGGATAAATTATACCTGCCTCCAGAAGTTTTAGTATTTCCTTCCTTACCCCTTCTTTCATCTTAGGATTTAACCGTCGTTGGTGATCAACAACCGGTTTAGGATCCTTCTCCAATTTTATTTTGTGCTGACATAAAGTGGGACTAATGCCCTTAAGATCACCAAGAGTATATCCAATAGCAGCATGGTGCTTCTTCAGAGTTTTCAATAATTTATTTTCTTCATGCTCTGAAAGGTTAGCACTAATAACAACAGGATATATCTCTTTCTTATCAAGATAAGCATATTTAAGAGTATCAGGTAAATGTTTAAGCTCAAACACGGGGTCACCCTTAGGTGGAGGGGGATCCCATAGGATTTCAACATGCAAGTTTTGTTTCAAAATAGGTCCATGTTTAAAGAATACTTCATCTATTTCTGTTCCTTCATTCATAAACATATCATTTTCATGGTCTAGCAAATATTGTTCTAAAGAATCAGTAGGAGGCACGACAATAGAAGCAAGACCAATAATTTCATCTTTACTAGGCAATTCTTTATCATGGGGTTGTCTATGAAATTTAGCAAAATTAAACTCATGAGACATATCCCCTAAACCAACAGAAACAATATCCTTATTGCAGTCTATCTTAGCATTAACAGTATTCAAGAAGGGTCTACCAAATATAATGGGGCAAAAGTCATCTTGTGTGGAACCAAGAACAAGAAAATCAGCAGGATATTTGACTTTCCCACACAAGACTTCAACATCTCTAACAATCCCAACTGGTGAAATAGTATCTCTATTGGCAAGCTTAATTGTAACATCAATTTCCTCTATCTCAGCAGGTGAAATATCATGCATAATTTCTTTGCATAAGGAATGAGGTATTGCACTTGAACTAGCACCCATATCACATAAGCCATGATAGCAATGATCTCCTATTTTAACAGAAATAACAGGCATGCCTACAATAGGTCTATGTTTATTTTTAGTATCAGGTCTAGCAATTCTAGCAGATTCATTGCAGAAGTAAATAACATGCCCATCAATATTATTGGCCAAGAGATCTTTAAGCATAGCAACACTAGGTTCAACTTTAATTTTCTCAGGGGGTTTAGGTGTCTTTATAGTACTCTTGTTAACCACAGTTGAAGCTTTAGCATGATCCTTTATTCTAACAGGGAACGGTGGTTTCTCAATATAAGCAGTAAGAACAACATGATCATTATAAGTGATAGTCTTTTCTTCAACTTTAATAGGTGCAACTACTATTACTTCAATGGGAGGATTATATTTAAACCACTTCTCCTTAGGGAGATCAACATAAGTAGCAAAGGATTCACAAAAAGAAGATACTATCTCAGAGTCAAGTCCATATTTAGTGCTAAATTCACGGAAAGCATCGGTATCCATAAAAGATTTAACACAATCAAACTTAGGTGTTATAACTGACTTCTTATCTTCGTCGAGGTCCCAATCTTCAGAGTTGCTTTTAATTCTTTCCAATAAATCCCATTTGAATTCAATGGTCTTCATCATAAAAGATCCAGTACAAGAAGTATCGAGCATGGAGCAATTACTAAGAGAAAGACGAGCATAATTTTTTTGAATAATCATTTATTTTGAGAGCTCATGATTGGGGCATGAATATAACATTGACTTAAGCCTCCCCCAAGCTTGAGCAATGCTTTCTCCTTCGTGAGGCCAAAAATTATATATATAATTACGATCACGATGAACAAGATGCATAGGATAAAACTTCTGATGAAATTCCAATTTCAATCGTTGGTAGTTCCATGATCCAATATCATCACATAGCCTCAACCATGTCAATGCGTCTCCCTTTAAAGATAAAGGGAAGACCTTCTTCTTGATAACATCCTCGGGCATACCTACAAGCTTAAATAATCCTCAAACTTCATCCACATAGATTAGGTGCAAATCGGGATGTAATGTTCCATCACCTGTGAAAGGATTAGCTAGCAGTTTCTCTATCATACCTGAAGGAATTTCAAAGTACACATTTTCAGTAGGTTCAGTAGGTTGAGGAGCAACTCTTTGCTCTACTAGTAGGGGTGAAGATACCCTGAACAAGCCCCTCAAAGGATTATGTTCCATAGTAACAAGTGACAGTAAATTTCAGCACACTATATAAAATTTTCCTTACCAAATTCCACCTACAAAGGCGCTTCACTCCCCGGCAACGGCGACAGAAAAGATTCTTGATGACCCACAAGTGTAGGGGATCTATCGTAGCCTTTTCGATAAGTAAGAGTGTCGAACCCAACGAGGAGCAGAAGGAAATGATAAGCAGTTTTCAGTAAGGTATTCTCTGCAAGCACTGAAATTATCGGTAACAGATAGTTTCGTGATAAGGTAATTTGTAACGAGCAAGAAGTAATGAAAGTAAATAAGGTGCAGCAAGATGGCCCAATCCTTTTTGTAGCAAAGGACAAGCCTGGACAAAAACTTATATAAAGTAAAGCGCTCCCGAGGACACATGGGAATTATCGTCAAGCTAGTTTTCATCATGTTCATATGATTCGCATTCGGTACTTTGATAATTTAATATGTGGGTGGACCGGTGCTTGGGTACTGCCCTTACTTGGACAAGCATCCCACTTATGATTAACCCCTATTGCAAGCATCCGCAACTACAATAGAAGTATTAAGGTAAACCTAACCATAGCATGAAACATATGGATCCAAATCAGCCCCTTATGAAGCAACACATAAACTAGGGTTTAAGCTTTTGTCACTCTAGCAACCCATCATCTACTTATTACTTACCAATGCCTCCCTCTAGTCCCAAACAATGGTGAAGTGTCATGTAGTCGATGTTCACATGACACCACTAGAGGTATCATAACATAGATCTCATTAAAATATTGAACGAATACCAAATTCACATGACTACTTATAGCAAGACTTCTCCCATGTGCTCAGGAACAAACGTAACTACTCACAAAGCATATTCATGTTCATAATCAGAGGGGTATTAATATGCATAATGGATCTAAACATATGATCTTCCACCAACTAAACCAACTAGCATCAACTACAAGGAGTAATCAACACTACTAGCAACCCACAGGTACCAATCTGAGGTTTGGATACAAAGATTGGATACAAGATATGAACTAGGATTTGAGATGAGATGGTGCTGGTGAAGATATTGATGGAGATTGACCCCCTCTCCAATGAGAGGATTGTTGGTGATGACGATGGTGATGATTTCCCCCTCCCGGTGGGAAGTTTCCCCAGCAGAACAACTCCGTCGGAGCCCTAGATTGGTTCCGCCAAGGTTCTGCCTCGTGGCAGCGGAGTTTCGTCCCGTGAGGTAGCTTATGATTTTTTCCTCGATGAAAGACTCCATATAGCCAAAGATGGGCATCGGAGGGCCACCAGGGGGCCCACGAGGTAGGGGGGCACGCCCAGGGGGTAGGGCGCGCCCCCACCCTCGTGGACGGTGGGTGGCCCCCTCTGGTACTTCTTTCGCCCAATATTTTTTTATATTCTGAAAATAATTCCCGTAGAGTTTCAGGACTTTTGGAGATGTGCGGAATAGGTCTCTAATATTTGCTCCTTTTCTAGCCCAGAATTCCAGCTGCCGGCATTCCCCCTCTTCATGTAAACCCTGTAAAATAAGAGAGAATATGCATAAGTATTGTGACATAATGTGTAATAACAACCCATAATGCAATAAATATCGATTTAAAAGCAAGATGCAAAATGAACATATCACTAGTCTGCGCGGCTGGGGCTCGCCTGCACCGTCCCTTTCGCTGCCTCGTCCGCCGCCTGCTGCTGGCGATGTAGCCCATGGAGCGCCTCCGCCACCCCCTCATCAGGACGTCGCCCACGGTCCAAGACGCGCGGCCCCGCAGCGTGACCCTCTGCTACCTCTTGAGCACTGCGTTGGTTTTCCCTTGAAGAGGAAAGGGTGATGCAGCAAAGTAGCATAAGTATTTCCCTCAGTTTTTGAGAACCAAGGTATCAATCCAGTAGGAGGCCACGCACGAGTCCCTCGCACCTACACAAACAAATAAATCATCGCAACCAACGCGATAAGGGGTTGTCAATCCCTACACGGTCACTTACGAGAGTGAGATGTGATAAGATAATATTTTTGGTATTTTTTATGATAAAGATGCAAAGTAAGATAAAAGGTAATAAAATAACTAAGTGTTAGAAGATTAATATGATGGAAAATAGACCCGGGGGCCATAGGTTTCACTACTGGCTTCTCTCAAGAGCATAAGTATTCACGGTGGGTAAACAAATTACTGTTGAGCAATTGATAGAATTGAGCATAGTTATGGGAATATCTAGGTATGATCATCTATATAGGCATCACGTCCGAGACAAGTAGACCGACTCCTGCCTGCATCTACTACAATTACTCCACACATCGACCACTATCCAGTATGCATCTAGAGTATTAAGTTCATAAGAACAGAGTAACGCTTTAAGCAAGATGACATGATGTAGAGGGATAAACTCATGCAATATGATATAAACCCCATCTTGTTATCCTCGATGGCAACAATACAATACGTGCCTTGCTGCCCCTACTGTCACTGCGACAGGACACCACAAGATTGAACACAAAGCTAAGCACTTCTCCCATTACAAGAAAGATCAATCTAGTAGGCCAAACCAAACTGATAATTCGAAAAGACTTGCAAAGATAACCAATCATACATAAAAGAATTCAGAGAAGATTCAAATATTGTTCACAGATAAACTTCATCATAAACCCACAATTCATCGGTCTCAACAAACAGACCACAAAAGAAGATTACATCGAATAGATCTCCACAAGAGAGGGGGAGAACTTTGTATTGAGATCCAAAAAGAGAGAAGAAGCCATCTAGCTAATAACTATGGACCCGAAGGTCTGAGGTAAACTACTCACACTTCATCGGAGGGGCTATGGTGTTGATGTAGAAGCCCTCCGTGATCGATGCCCCCTCCGGCGGAGCTCTGGAAAAGGCCCCAAGATGGGATCTCGTGGATACAGAAAGTTACGGCGGTGGAATTAGGGTTTGGGCTCCGTATCTGGTAGTTTGGGGGTACATATGTATATATAAGAGGAAGGAGTACGTCGGTGGAGCAACAGGGGGCCCACGAGGGTGGAGGGCGCGCCCGGGGGGTAGGCGCCCCCCTACATCATGGCCTCCTGGTTGATGTCTTGACGTAGGGTCCAAGTCCTCTGGATCACATTTGTTCCGAAAATCACGTTCCCGAAGGTTTCATTCTGTTTGGACTTCGTTTGATATTCTTTTTCTGCGAAACTCTGAAATAGGCAAAAAATAGCAATTCTGGGCTGGGCCTCCGGTTAATAGGTTAGTCCCAAAAATAATATAAAAGTGTATAATAAAGCCCAATAATGTCCAAAACAGAATATAATATAGCATGGAACAATAAAAAATTGTAGATACGTTGGAGACGTATCAAGCATCCCCAAGCTTAATTCCTGCTCGTCCTCGAGTAGGTAAATGATAAAAATAGATTTTTTGATGTGGAATGCTACTCGGCATAATTTCAATGTAATTCTTCTTAATTGTGGTATGAATATTCAGATCTGAAAGATTCAAGATAAAAGTTCAATATTGACATAAAAATAATAATACTTCAAGCATACTAACTAAGCAATTATGTCCTCTCAAAATAACATGGCCAAAGAAAGTTCATCCCTACAAAATCATATAGTTTAGTCATGCTCCATTTTCGTCACACAAGAATGCTCTCATCATGCACAACCCCGATGATAAGCCAAGAAATTGTTTCATACTTTTGACATTCTCAAAACTTTTTCAATCTTCACGCAATACATGAGCGTGAGCCATGGATATAGCACTATGGGTGGAATAGAATATAATGATGGGGGTTATGTGGAGAAGACAAAAAGGGAGAAAGTCTCACATCAACGAGGCTAATCAATGATCTATGGAGATGCCCATCAATTGATGTTAATGCAAGGAGTAGGGATTGCCATGGAACGGATGCACTAGAGCTATAAATATATGAAGGCTCAACAAAAGAAACTAAGTGGGTGTGCATCCAACTTGCTTGCTCACGAAGACCTAGGGCATTTGAGGAAGCCCATTTTTGGAATATACAAGCCAAGTTCTATGATGAAAAGTTCCCACTAGTATATGAAAGTGACAAAACAAATGACTCTCTATCATGAAGATCACGGTGCTACTTTGAAGAACAAGTGTGGTAAAAAGGATAGTAACATCATCCCTTCTCTCCTTTTCTCTCTTTTTTGGGCCTTCTCTTTTTTATGGCCTTTCTCCTTTTTTCCTCACTTGGGACAGTGCTCTAGAAAATGATGATAATCACACTTCTATTTATTTACAACTCAATGATTAGAACTCGATACTAGAACAAAGTATGACTCTATATGAATGCCTCCGGCGGTGTACCGGGATATGCAATGAACCAAGAGTGACATGTATGAAAGGATTATGAATGGTTGCTTTGCCACAAATACTATGTCAACTACATGATCATGCAAAGCAATATGACAATGATGAACGTGTTATGATAATCGGAATGGTGGAAAGTTGCATGGCAATATATCTTGGAATGGCTATGGGAATGCCATAATAGGTAGGTATGTTGGCTGTTTTGAGGAAGATATAAGGAGGTTTATGTGTGAAAGAGCATATCATATCACGGGGTTTGGATGCACCAGCAAAGTTTGCACCAACTCTCAATGTGAGAAAGGGCAATGCACGATACTGAAGAGGCTAGCAATGATGGAAAGGTGAGAGTGCCTATAATCCATGGACTCATCACTAGTCATAAAGAACTCACATACTTATTGCAAAAATCTACAAGTCATCAAAAACCAAGCACTACGCGCATGCTCCTAGGGGGATAGATTGGTAGGAAAAGACCATCGCTCGTCCCCGACCGCCACTCATAAGGAGGACAATCAAAGAACACCTCTTGAGCACTGCGTTGGTTTTCCCTTGAAGAGGAAAGGGTGATGCAGCAAAGTAGCGTAAGTATTTCCCTCAGTTTTTGAGAACCAAGGTATCAATCCAGTAGGAGGCCACGCACGAGTCCCTCGCACCTACACAAACAAATAAATCCTCGCAACCAACGCGATAAGGGGTTGTCAATCCCTACACGGTCACTTACGAGAGTGAGATCTGATAAGATAATATTTTTGGTATTTTTTATGATAAAGATGCAAAGTAAGATAAAAGGCAATAAAAATAACTAAGTGTTGGAAGATTAATATGATGGAAAATAGACCCAGGGGCCATAGGTTTCACTAGTGGCTTCTCTCAAGAGCATAAGTATTCATGGTGGGTAAATAAATTATTGTTGAGCAATTGACAAAATTGAGCATAGTTATGAGAATATGTAGGTATGATCATGTATATAGGCATCATGTCCGAGACAAGTAGACCGACTCCTTCCTGCATCTACTACTATTACTCCACACATCGACCGCTATCCAGCATGCATCTAGAGTATTAAGTTCATAAGAATAGTGTAACGCTTTAAGCAAGATGACATGATGTAGAGGGATAAACTCATGCAATATGATATAAACCCCATCTTGTTATCCTCGATGGCAACAATACAATACATGCCTTGCTGCCCCTACTGTCACTGGGAAAGGACACCGCAAGATTGAACCCAAAGCTAAGCACTTCACCGATTGCAAGAAAGATCAATCTAGTAGGCCAAACCAAACTGATAATTCGAAGAGACTTGCAGAGATAACCAATCATACATAAAAGAATTCAGAGAAGATTCAAATATTGTTCATAGATAAACTTGATCATAAACCCACAATTCATCGGTCTCAACAAACACATCGCAAAAGAAGATTACATCGAATAGATCTCCACAAGAGAGGGGGAGAACTTTGTATTAAGATCCAAAAAGAGAGAAGAAGCCATCTAGCTAATAACTATGGACCCGAAGGTCTGAGGTAAACTACTCACACTTCATCGGAGGGGCTATGGTGTTAATGTAGAAGCCTCCGTGATCGATGCCCCCTCTGGCGGAGCTTAGGAAAAGGCCCCAAGAAGGGATCTCATGGATACAGAAAGTTACGGCGGTGGAATTAGGGTTTTGGCTCTGTATCTGGTAGTTTGGGGGTACGTTGGTATATATAGGAGGAAGGAGTACGTCAGTGGAGCAACAGGGGGCCCACGAGGGTGGAGGGCATGCCCAGGGGCGGTAGGCGCGCTCCCCTACCCCGTGGCCTCCTGGTTGATGTCTTGATGTAGGGTCCAAGTCCTCTGGATCACGTTCGTTCCGAAAATCACTTTCCCGAAGGTTTCATTCCGTTTGGACTCCGTTTGATATTTTTTTTCTGCAAAACTTTGAAATAGGGAAAAACAACAATTATGGGCTGGGCCTCCGGTTAATAGGTTAGTCCCAAAAATAATATAAAAGTGTATAATAAAGCCCAATAATGTCCAAAACACAATATAATATAGCATGGAACAATCAAAAGTTATACATACGTTGGAGATGTATCACCCTCCACGCTGGGCACCTGCACATGAAGAAGAAAGCTGCTGGGAGGTCCAATGGCCACAACAAGGTGCCCCAGTGCTCCCTCCACTGTCACGTCAGGACCCCACGCCCCCTGCAGTGGTGGTGCACGAGCACCAAGAGCAGGCTCCACTTCCATGACGGGCTCCGGTGACCATCGCAGGCTGCCGTGCCTTCACCCCTGAGCTACATAGCGTTGTCTGGCAAGGCAAGTTCAAGCTTGACCTACCTCCATGCTATGATGGCACCCCCGAACCCGTGGAGTTCCTGTAGCTCTACGAGCTGAGCATTGAGGCGGCCAGCGGCGACAAAAAGGTCATGGCGATCTGGTTCCCCATGGTCCTCAAGGATTGCGCGCGCTCGTGGCTCTTAAACCTGCTCATAGGACCGATCTCCTCCTGGGGCGGGATGCCTGAGCGTTTCGTTGCCACTTCCAGGGCACTCGCGACCGCCAGCCTTTCGCGGGTGACCTGCAGCGCATCAAGTGGCAGCCTGGGGAGACCCTGCAGAAGTACATCCAACGCTTCAATAACGTTCGCCTCAAGATCCCCAAGGTTTCTGACGAAGCCATCATCTCAGCGTTCTCCGATGGTGTCCGCAATGTCAAGATGAAGGAGGAGCTTGCCATCCACGAGGACCTGTGCACGGCTTTGGAGATGTTCAACATGGCTACCAAGTGCGCGAGAGCTGAGGAGGGGCGCCTCTCCCTCCTCGAGCTCCTAGCTGCCGACCCAGAAGACAAGAAGGCCAAGGTCAAGGACGTGAAGTGCAAGGGGGCCGTAGTGCTCGCGGTCGATCGAGAGATGAAGCGCGGCTGCGACCACCCAGAGTCGTCCAAGGGCAGATGTCTATTCCGCGTATTCCACAACATACACAACCACAACACCAATGACTGTCAGGAGCTCAGGGCCCTCCGCGACGGGCGCATCGGCCGACGCCCCGAGCGCATCCTCATGAGGCAACGGCCGCAGAGCAGGCAGAAGTGGAGGATGTTGGGACGACCGCGGCCCCCGCCAGAAGTGGCACGGCCAACCTCGTGAGGATCGTTGGCAAGGCCAGCCTCGTGAGGGCGCCCGGAGAGACCAGCCTCGTGAGGACCATCCTCAGGGCAATGTCGGCCTCCCTTCGCTGCCACCACCACCAAGAAGGAACGACGACCACCACCAAGACGAGGGGGCTGGGGGCTTCCAGGAGCCTCGCGTCATCGCCTGCATCTTGGGTGGCACTCAGCCTCCCACCGCATCTTCAAGCAGTTCACTCATGAGGTGAACGCGGCCCTCCCTAGGCTCGAGGCCACACGCCCGCTTAGGTGGTCCAAGTGCACCATCACCTTCAGCTCGTTCGACCAGCTCAAGTGCGTGGCAACTGCCGGCGCTCTCCCAATGCTCTGCTCGCCCGTCATCAGCAATGTCCTTGTCACCAAGACCCTGGTCGATGGTGGCGCAGGGCTCAATGTTCTTTCCATCAAGACGTTCGACCGCCTCCAAGTGTCGTATGATCAGCTACAACACACCAAGCCCGTCTCAGGAGTGACCGATGGCTCCACCACCCCGATAGGGCAGATCTGCCTCGCGGTCACCTTCGGTTAGCACGGCAACTATTCCACCGAGCTCATCTACTTCGACGTCGCTCACACCCGCCTCCCGTACAACACCATCCTTGGGTATCCGGCCCTGGCCAAGTTCATGGCAGTGATCCACCATGGCTACAACGCCCTCAAGATGCCAGGGAACCGCGACATCATCACGACCGCCTACGAGGAGAAGGACGTGGTGTGCTCCCTCGAGCGCACCTACCAGGCTGCGGCAGTGGAAGACCTAGCAATGAAGGCGCCATCTACCCTCCTGAGCCTGTCCCCAAGAAGAAGAAGCGGCTACTCCGCCAAGAGCCTTAGGAGAGTGGTGTCTCTAGTGGCACCACCTCAGGACTAGCGCCCACGGATGGGGCGTCTCCCTCTCGTGCATAGGAAGGCGCGCCCGGCTCCCTCCTTAGGCTAGGCTCGGGGGCTCTCTTCCGGAGGGCCTCAGACTTAACCAACATCATGAGGGAGGCGCTCGGGCACCACATGGAGGCATGCTTCATCGCACGCTTGCAACACGAGGGCACTAGGCACAGGGTGCCAGGTGCTCAGGAGTTCATCACCAAGATGACCGAGGAGCTTCGAGAGGTGAGAGCCATGCGTGGCGACCATCGCCTACCACCTAGCGCGGCCCCTTGTCCTGGCGAGGACAACGAGCTATGTGTCTGCGTCAACATCGCCGGGCTCTACAAGCCGCAGCTCAGCAGCGCTTCTGGCCTTCGCGCACTAGTCGGTGTGAGGGCCCACCTCAAAGCTACTTTCGCATACCCTTTGGCTTGCCGAACATGGCTGCCGCCTTCCAGTGTCTCCTGCGAAGCATCGTGGCTGCTTAGGAGCCCAAGTACCACGCGGTCCTGGCAGAGGTGGCAACGGTCCTTCACGAACCTCCTGAGCCTCTAGAGCCTCCTGAGGCCCAAGACCAAGGTGGCTCGTGAGGATAAACCTCTTCAGGGCGCATCTTCAGGTACTCCAGCATCTCTTCAGCAATGGCACCAGGTGATATCTTCCAGTTTATTCAGTCGGGGGCGCCCCTCGGGTTGCATTATCACCAAGTCGCATGGGCCCGTCCTTGCGGCACCTATCCTTTTTTCATCTTTAGTTTACCTTGTTGGGGGCGCCCCTCGGGCTGCATCATCCCCAAGTCGCACGGGTCCGTCCCTACGGCATGTATCGTTCTTGCATCTATCTGGACTAGCTTTTTACCTTCTCCCTTGATATGATTTATGTTATCACCTAACTGCCTGACGCCCTTCGCACCCCCCCCCCCCGCGTTGCCGACCAGCCTCTTGCTCATCCCACAACGGGGGCTACACATGTTGGCACGGTGCTTGTGCTCAGGTCCATCCCTGCAACACTGATAAACCTGTGCGAGCGAGCTCTGGCTCGCGGCCCGCTCCGCGCACATCACCTCACCAGATCCTCAGTGCCTTCATCTTCTTCCAGAAAGAACAATGACAGGACAACAAACATCATTATGAGTTACGCTCTCGCCTCGAGCTAACCCGCAGGAATCTCCGGAGCTCAAGTACAGGCGGCCTCGCCGGCTGCTCCTTTTTACGCGATTCGCTTGCGCGTTAAAGGGGAAACTTCTAAGCATCGCGCCTCAGGAGCCCTTACTGACTCTCCAGCCCTCACCCCCTGGCCTTGACCACAGCATCATGACCTGGCATACCAGCGGCAGCTGAGCCTCGCTCGAGGGTTGGGACCCAAGGACGCAGAGCATTCAGATGAGCGAGGAAAGGGGAGACCGGCATGGCCCTACCTAGTAGCATCACCGCTGAAGCGTGATCCAGGTACTGTGCAAGGAATCACCACAAGGTTGCGAAAAGATAAGTCACCCATGCGTAATGAAGTGAACCTCTTTCTCAGAACTCCTCCGCTCTCATGAACTCGCTCCACTAGTGCTGCTTTCCTTTTCGGCCTCCAGGGAGCTGCTTGCACGCAAAAGGGGACCTCCTGATCATCGCGCCTCGGGAGCTCTTACCGGACCTTGGGCCGCTCATCTCCTGGCCTTGACCACGACATCCTGACCTGGCATACCATCGACGGCTGGAGCCTACCAAGGGACTGGGACCTAACGGCGTAGAGCGCTAAAGCTACCGCTAGAACGAAAAGGGGGAGTAATACCTGAGCAGACACGCAGCCACAATCTCATGTTGAGAGTAATAAGTGATGGAACAAAAGCATTACTGGTTCTTTACATACCCCCTCGGGGTTCGTTTCGATTCCTCGCATGGAACAAAAGAAGAACAACCCCTAGAAGCCCCGACTACGGGCACTGCCGCCAACGCCATCATCAATAGTGGGCCACGTGAGGGCGGCGCCAAACCCATCCAGATCACCGTCGGTGCCAGGCGGAGGTCGCCGCGGCACTCCGGGCACGGCGGGAGCTCGAGAGCACGCAACTGTGGTCGCTCGACTCCTGAGACTCGCTAGGCTCAGGAGAGTCGCTAGACTCCTAGGAGTCATTCCTGCTGCTGGAGGAGCCATCGGCAGGACCCACTACAGGCACTGCGCCCGTCGCCTCTCCTTGCTGACGGTCTCCTCCAGGGTAGCACTCCAGGTAGCGGCCTTCCTCGTTGAAGACCTTGAAGAACAGTGTGGAGGTGCGGTCATACTCTAAATGGATGGCGAGGGCCCCCTCCACGCGGCAGGTGAGGACGACCTCGCACCATCCGCGAGTCATGAAGACCTTGCCAGGGAGACGACCTCAACATCCGCTCGCGTGGCTAGACTACAGCACCCAGCGTGCTGCAGCCACAGTTTGAGCGCCCCCCTCGGTGGCATCTCTTCGGTGAAGAACTGCGGGAACCGGATCCACGTGCGCAGAGGCATCACTTCCCACAGCACGAACTCACACGAGGAGGCCTCGGTGTGGGTTCGCAAGACGGACGGCCCGCGGCCCCAGATTGGTCCCCGCGGCTCGCACGGCGTGGGACGCTGTGATACGTCTCCAACGTATCTATAATTTTTGATTGTTCCATGCTATTATATTACAATTTTTGGATGTTTAGTGGGCTTTAATATACCTTTTTATATTATTTTTGGGACTAACCTACTAACCAAAGGCCCGGTGCAAATTGCTGTTTTTTTGCCTATTTCAGTGTTTCACAGAAAAGGAATATCAAACAGAATCCAAATGGAATGAAACCTTCAGGAGAGTTATTTTTGGAACAAACATGATCCAGGAGAATTGGAGTTGACGTCAAGAAAGAAGCGAGGAGGTCACGAGGCAGGGAGGCGCGCCCCCACCCTCGTGGGCCCCTCGTAGCTCCAGCGACGTACTTCTTCCTCCTATATATACCCATATACCCTGAAAACATCCAGGAGCACCACGAAACCCTATTTCCATCGTTGCAACCTTCTGTACCCGTGAGATCCCATCTTGGGGCCTTTTCCGGCGCTCTGCCGGAGGGGGAATCGATCACGGAGGGCTTCTACATCAACACCATAGCCTCTCCGATGATGTGTGAGTAGTTTACCACAAACCTTCGGGTCCATAGTTATTAGCTATATGGCTTCTTCTCTACTTTGGATCTCAATACAAAGTTCTCCTCGATCTTCTTGGAGATCTAATCGATGTAACTCTTTTTGCGGTGTGTTTGCCGAGATCCGATGAATTGTGGGTTTATGATTTGATTATCTATGAATATTATTTGATTCTTCTCTGAATTCTTATATGCATGATTTGATATCTTTGCAAGTCTCTTCGACTTATCGGTTTAGTTTGGCCTACTAGATTGATCTTTCTTGCAATGGGAGAAGTGCTTAGCTTTGGGTTCAATCTTGTGGTGTCCTTTCCCAGTGACAGGAGGGGCAGCAAGGCATGTATTGTATTGTTGCCATCCAGGATAAAAAGATGGGGTTTATATCATATTGCTTGAGTTTATTTCGCTACATCATGTCATCTTGCCTAATGTGTTACTCTGTTCTTATGAACTTCATACTCTAGATGCATGCTGGATAGCGGTCGATCTGTGGAGTAATAGTAGTAGATGCAGAATTGTTTCGGTCTACTTGTCACGGACGTGATGCCTATATTCATGCTCATTGCCTTAGATATCAGCATAACTATGCGCTTTTCTATCAACTGCTCGGCACTAATTTGTTCAGCCACCGTAATACTTGCTATCTTGAGAGAAGCCACTAGGGAAACCTATGGCCCCCGGGTCTATCTTCCATCATATTATTTTCATATCAACTTGCTATTTCTATTACCGTTTATTCTGCAATCTTTATTTTCCAATCTATATCATAAAAATACCAAAAATATTTATCTTACTATCTTTATCAGATCTCACTCTCGTAAGTGACCATGAAGGGATTGACAACCCCTTTATCGCGTTGGTTGCGAGGTTCTTATTTGTTTGTGCAGGTACGAGGGACTTGCGTGTAGTCTCCTATTGGATTGATACCTTGGTTCTAAAAAACTGAGGGAAATACTTACGCTACTCTGCTGCATCACCCTTTCCTCTTCAAGGTAAAACCAACACAAGCTCAAGAGGTAGCAAGAAGGATTTCCGGCGCCGTTTCCGGGGAGATCTACGCAGAAGTCAAGACATACCAACTACCCATCACAAACTCTTGTCCCTCGCATTACATTATTTGCCATTTACCTCTCGTTTTCCTCTCCCCTACTTCACCCTTGCTATTTTATTCGCCTTCTTTTCCGTCCGCCTCTTTTTGCTTGCTTCTTGTTTGCTTGTGTGTTGGATTTATTGTTAGTCACGATGGCTCAATCTAGTACTAAATTGTGTGGCTTCTCCAATACCAACCATAATGATTTTATTAGCACTCCGATTGCTCCTCTTATCGATGCTGAATCTTGTGAAATTAATACTGCTTTGTTGAATCTTGTCATGAAAGATCCGTTTTCTCGCCTTCCTAGTGAAGATGTCGCTACCCGTCTAAACTGCTTTGTTGATTTATGTGATATGAAAAAGAATAAATATGTGGATAATGATACTGTTAAATTGAAGCCATTTCCGTCTTCACTTAGAAATCGTGCTAAAACTTGGTTTTCGTCTTTGCCAAAAAATAGTATTGATTCATGGAATAAGTGCAAAGATGCTTTTATCTCAAAGTATTTTCCCCTGCCTAAGATCATCTCTCTTAGAAACGATATCATGAATTTTAAGCAAATTGATCATGAGCATGTTTCACAATCTTGGGAGAGGATGAAATTAATGATACATAATTTCCCTACTCATGGATTAAATTTATGGATGATCATACAATTTTTTTAAGCCGGATATAATTTTGCTTCTAGAAATCTTTTAGATTCGACCGTGGGAGGCACTTTTATGGAAAATCACTTTAGGAGAAGCTACTAAACTCATAGATAATATTATGGTTAATTATTCTCAATGGCACACCGAAAGATATACTAGTAAAAAGGTTCATGCTATAGAAGAAATTAATGTTTTGAGTGGTAAGATGGATGAACTTATGAAATTGTTTGCTAATAAGAGTGTTTATTCTGATCCTAATGATATGCATTTGTCTACCTTGATTGAGAATAATAATGAATCTATGGATGAGAATTTTGTTGGTAGGAACAATTTTGGTAACAACGGTTATAGAGGAAACTTTAATCCTAGGCCGTTTCCTAGTAATTCCTCTAATAATTATGGTAATTCCTACAACAACTCTTATGGAAATTTTAATAAGATGCCCTTTGATTTTGAGACTAGTGTTCAAGAATTTATGACTTCGCAAAAGAATTTCAATGTTTTGCTTGAATTTTTTTTGCCTAAGATTGATTAGTTGGCTAGGAACATGGATAGAATTTCTCTTGATGTTGATTCTTTGAAACTTAGATCTATTCCACGTAAGCATGATATCAATGACTCTCTCAAAGCCATGAGAATTTCCATTGATGAGTGCAAAGAAAGAACCACTAGGATGCTTGCTAGAAAATATTGCTTTATAAAAGCGTGTTCTTTTAGTTTTCACGATAATAAGGATGAAGATCTAAAAGTGATTAATGTGTCTCCTATTAAAATTTTGTTTTTCAATATGAATCTTGATAATGATGGGACTGGAGATGAGTCAACTTTAGCTAAAAGGCGTCCCAATGATTCGGAGTTTTTAGATCTTGATGCAAAAATTGGTAAAGGTGGGATTGAAGAGGTCAAAACTTTACATATCAATGAACCCACTATTTTGGATTTCATGGAATTTAATTATGATAATTGCACTTTGATAGATTGTATTTCCTTGTTGCAATCCGTGCTAAATTCTCCTCATGCTTATAGTCAAAATAAAGCTTTTACCAAACATATCGTTGATGCTTTAGTGCAATCTTATGAAGAAAAGCTTGAATTAGAAGTTTCTATCCCTAGAAAACTTTATGATGAGTGGGAACCTACTATTAAAATTAAAAATCATTAATGCTATGCTTTATGTGATTTGGGTGCTAGTGTTTCCACGATTCCAAAAACTTTGTGTGATGTGTTAGGTTTTCGTGAATTTGATGATTGTTCTTTAAATTTGCATCTTGCGGATTCCACCATTAAGAAACCCATGGGAAGGATTAATGATGTTCTTATTGTTGCAAATAGGAATTATGTGCCCATGGATTTCATTGTTCTTGATATAGATTGCAATCCTGCATGTCCTATTATTCCTGGTAGACCTTTCCTTAGAACGATTGGTGCAATTATTGATATGAAAGAAGGAAATATTAGATTTCATTTCCATTAAGGAAGGGCATGGAACACTTACCTAGAAAGAAAATTAAATTGCCTTATGAATCTATTATGAGAGCCACTTACGGATTGCATACCAGAGATGAAAATACCTAGATCTATTCTTGTTTTTTTGCCTAGCTAGGGGCGTTAAACGATAGCGCTTGTTGGGAGGCAACCCAATTTTATTTCCGTTTCTTGTTTTTTTGGGTTCTGTTTAGTAATAAATAATTCATCTAGCTTCTGTTTATATGTGGTTTTATGCTTTTAATTAGTGTTTGTGCCAAGTAGAACCTTTGGTAAGACTTGGGGGAAGTTTATGTGATCTTGCTGTAAAAAACAGAAACATTAGCGCTCAGGAGAATTGCTGCCATTTTTTACTGGAGAGTGCAATTAGGTTGATTCTTTTTGCATATGATCAATAGAAAAATTACTCACGTCCACCAACTTATTTCAGAACTTTTGGGGCTACAGAAGTATTCGAAACCTACAGATTACTACAAACTGTTCTGTTTTTGAAAGTTTCTCTTCTTTGTGTGTTGTTTGCTTATTTTGATGAATCTATGGCTAGTATCAGGGGGTATGAACCATAGAGAAGTTGGAATACAGTAGGTTTAACACCAATATAAATAAATAATGAGTTCATTACAGTACCTTGAAGTGGTGGTTTGTTTTCTTATACTAACGGAGCTCATGAGATTTTCTGTTGAGTTTTGTGTTGTGAAGTTTTCAAGTTTTGGGTAAAGATTTGATGGATTTTGGAATAACAAGTGGCAAGAGCCTAAGATTGGGGTTGCCGAAGGCACCCCAAGGTAAAATTCAAGGACTACCGAAAACCTAAGCTTGGGGATCCCCCAGAAGGCATCCCCTCTTTCGTCTTCGTCTATCGGTAACTTTACTTGAGGTTATATTTTTATTCACCACATGATATGTGTTTTGCTTGGAGCATTTTGTATGATTTGAGTATTTGCTATTTAGTTCACCACAATAATAATTGCTGTACACAACTTTTGGAGAGACATACATGAATCAGAATTTATTAGAATACTCTATGTGCTTCACTTATATCTTTTGAGCTAGATACTTTTGCTCTATGTGCTTCACTTATATCTTTAAGAGCATGGTGGTGGTTTTATTTTATATAAATTATTGATCTCTCATTCTTCACTTATATCATTTTGAGAGTCCTCTAGAACAGCATGGTAATTTTCTTTGGCTATAAAATTAGTCCTAATATAATAGGCATCCAAGATGGGTATAATAAAAACTATCATAAAAAGTGCATTGAATACTATGAGAAGTTTGATACTTGATGATTGTTTTGAGATATGAAGATGGTGATATTAGAGTCATGCTAGCTGAGTAGTTGTGAATTTTATAAATACTTGTTCTAAAGTTTGTGATTCCCGTAGCATGCACGTATGGTGAACCATTATGTGAAGAAGTCGGAGCATGATTTATTTATTGATTGTCTTCCTTATGAGTGGCGGTCGGGGATGAGCGATGGTCTTTTCCTACCAATCTACCCCCCTAGGAGCATGCGCGTAGTACTTTGTTTCGATAACTAATAGATTTTTGCAATAAGTATGTGAGTTCTTTATGACTAATGTTGAGTCCATGGATTATACGCACTCTCACCCTTCCACCATTGCCAGCCTCTCTAGTACCACACAACTTTCGCCCGTACCATAAACTCACCATATGCCTTCCTCAAAACAGCCACCATACCTACCTATTATGGCATTTCCATAGCCATTCCGATATATATTGCCATGCAACTTACCACCATTCCGTTCGTTATGACACGCTTCATCATTGTCATATTGTTTTGCATGATCATGCAGTTGACATCGTATTTGTGGCAAAGCCACCATTCATAATTTTTCATACATGTCACTCATGAGTCATTGTAGATCCAGGTACACCGCCGAAGCCATTCACATAGAGTCATAGTTTTTTTCTAACCATCGAGTTGTAATTTTTCGAGTTGTAAGTAAATAAAAGTGTGATGATCATCATTATTAGAGCATTGTCCCATGTGAGGAAAGGATGATGGAGACTATGATTCCCCCACAAGTCGGGATGAGACTCCGTATGAAAAAAAGAGAAAGGCCAAAAAAAAGATAAGGCTCCAAAAAAATGAGAGAAAAAGAGAGAAGGGACAATGTTACTATCTTGACCACACTTGTGCTTCAAAGTAGCAGCATCATCTTCATGATAGAGAGTCTCATATGTTGTCACTTTCATATAGTAGTGGGAATTTTACATTATAGAACTTGGCTTGTATATTCCAATGATGGGCTTCCTCAAAATGCCCTAGGTCTTCGTGAGCAAGCAAGTTGGATGCACACCCACTTAGTTCTTTTGTTGAGCTTTCATACACTTATAGCTCTAGTGCATCCATTGCATGGCCATCCCTACTCACTCAAATTGATATCTATTGATGGGCATCTCCATAGCCCATTGATACGCCTAGTTGATGTGAGACTATCTTCTCCTTTTTGTCTTCTCCACAAGCACCATTCTATTCCACCTATAGTGCTATGTCCATGGCTCATGCTCATGTATTGCGTGAAGATTGAAAAAGTTTGAGAACATCAAAATTATGAAACAAATTCTTGGCTTGTCATTGGGGTTGTGCATGATTTAAATATTTTGTGTGGTGAAGATGGAGCATAGCCAGACTATATGATTTTGTAGGGATAACTCTCTTTGGCCATGTTATTTGGAGAAGACATGATTGCTTTGTTAGTATGCTTGCAATATTATTATTTTTATGTCAATATTAAAATTTTGTCTTGAATCTTTCAGATCTGAACATTTATGCCACAATAAAGAAAATTACATTAAGAATTATGCTAGGTAGCATTCCACATCAAAAATTCTGTTTTTATCAATTACCTACTCGAGGACGAGCAGGAATTAAGCTTGGGGATGCTTGATACGTCTCCAATGTATCTATAATTTTTGATTGTTCCATGCTATTATATTATCTGTTTTGGATGTTAAATGGGCTTCAATATACCTTTCATATTATTTTTGGGACTAACCTACTAACCAAATGCCCAGTGCAAATTGCTGTTTTTTGCCTATTTCAGTGTTTCACAGCAAAGGAATATCAAACGGAATCCAAACGGAATCAAACCTTCGGGAGAGTTATTTTTGGAACAAACGTGATCCATGAGACTTGGAGTTGACATCAAGAAAAAGCGAGGAGGCCACGAGGCAGGGAGGCGTGCCCCCACCCTCGTGGGCCCCTCGCAGCTCCACCGATAGGGATGGTAATGGGTCGGGTTTGGGGCTGGTGGAGCTGGTCCAAATCCAACCCATGACCCATCTTCCTACCCTCTGCCCATCCACCAAATTAGCCATGGGCACAACTTGTGCCCATGCCCAAACCCGCTAGATACCCACATACCCATGGAGCTCCATGGGCATAGAAAATTCAGCATGAAGCCTTCCCATATATCAAATTAACTCATCATCATTCACTCACAAATGACAACATAAACTACATGCATAAGTAGGCAACAAGTAATGCAATGAGTCTGTAAGTGTGACATACCAGAGGTTGATTATGTAGCATATAGCTTATGGTACCAGTTGAATATTGCATGCTATTTCCCATTGATTCGCTCTTTCTACTGTCACTGCCATATGGCCCCACATGTAATACGGGTATCCATTGGATATCCATGGAGCACAATCTATAACCGTGCCCAACCCGGTTGTTCGCGGGTATCCATATCCATGGACCCATGGGCAGAAATGTGCCCCATACCCTTGCCCAACTGGGTCGGGTATCCATGGATATCCAGATCCATGGATAAAATTGCCATCCCTATCCACCGACGTACTTCTTCCTCCTATATATACCCATATACCCCGAAAACATCCAGGAGCACCACAAAACCCTATTTCCACCGCCGCAACCTTATGTACCCGTGAGATCCCATCTTGGGGCCTTTTTCGGCGCTCTGCCGGAGGGGGAATCAATCACGGAGAGCTTCTATGTCAACACCATAGCATCTTCGATGATGTGTGAGTGGTTCACCATAGACCTTCAGATCCATAGTTATTAGCTAGATGGCTTCTTCTCTCTCTTTGGATCTCAATACAAAGTTCTCCTTGATCTTCTTGGAGATCTATTCGATGTAACTCTTTTTGCAGTGTGTTTGCCGAGATCCAATGAATTGTGGGTTTATGATTTGATTATATATGATTATTATTTGATTCTTCTCTGAATTCATATATGCGTGATTTGATATCTTTGCAAGTCTCTTCGAATTATCAGTTTAGTTTGGCCTACTAGATTGATGTTTCTTGCAATGGGAGAAGTGCTTAGCTTTGGGTTCAATCTTGCAGTCCTTTCCCAATGACAGCAGGGGCAACAACGCACGTATTGTACTGTTGCCATCGAGGATAAAAAGATGGGGTTTATATCATATTGCTTGAGTTTATCCCTCTACATCATGTCATCTTGCCTAATGCGTTACTCTGTTCTTATGAACTTAATACTCTAGATGCATGCTAGATAGCGGTCGATGTGTGGAGTAATAGTAGTAGATGCAGCATCATTTCGCTCTACTTTCACTGACGTGATGCCTATATTCATGATCATTGCCTTAGATATTAGCATAACTATGCGCTTTCTATCAATTGCTCGGCAGTAATTTGTTCACCCACCGTAATACTTGCTATCTTGAGAGAAGCCACTAGTGAAACCTATGGCCCCCCGAGTCTATCTTCCATCATATTATTTTCATATCAACTTGCTATTTCTATTACCATTTAATTTACAATCTTTATTTTCCAATCTATATCATAAAAATACCAAAAATATTTATCTTATTATCTTTATCAGATCTCACTCTCGTAAGTGACTGTGAAGGCATTGACAACCCCTTTATCGCATTGGTTGCGAGGTTCTTATTTGTTTGTGCAGGTATGAGGGACTTGCGTGTAGTCTCCTACTAGATTGATACTTTGGTTCTAAAAAACTGAGGGAAATACTTACGCTACTATGATGCATCAGCCTTTCCTCTTCAAGGGTAAACCAACGCAAGCTCAAGAGGTAGCACGCTGCCACCTTCTTCCAAGCCTGGCGCCCGAGCATACAGAGGAAGTGGGAAGACAGGGATTGGCCGCTCGTACCAGGGCCGCGTCACCTCCTGCCTCGCCCTGGCGTCGTGAGGGCAGGGGACATTTCTTCGGCGGAAGCAACTCGGGCTCCGCGAGGGGGGTCTTTCCCTTTTTCGCTGTGGATAACCTCCTGATCAGCGCCATGGATGTTTCGGCAGGATAGCAGGATGGAGGGACCAAGAGGAAGAAGAAAGAGTGGATTGCGGGAATACAGAGATGAGCATGGGGCCTCCGCCCCTTCCCTCATTTATAGCTAGGAGGAGGCCAACTGTCGGCCTCCACAGTCGCACGTAATGATGATTTTCCTCTGCATGTAGTGGAGTATTGATACGTCTCCAACGTATCTATAATTTTTGATAGCTCCATGCTATATTATCTACTGTTTTGGACTATATTGGGCTTTATTTTCCACGTTTATATTATTTTTGGGACTAACCTATTAACCGGAGGCCCAACCCAGAATTGCTGTTTTTTTGCCTATTTCAGTGTTTCGAAGAAACAGAATATCAAATGGAGTCCAAACGGAATAAAATCTTCGGGGACGTGATTTTCTCACCAAACGTGATCCAGGAGACTTGGACCCTACTTCAAGGAGTCAAAGAGGAGGTCACGATGGTGGGGGCGCCCCCCTAGGGTGCGCCCCCCTGCCTCGTGGGCCCCTCGGTGCTCCTCCGACGTACTCCTTCCTCCTATATATACATACGTACCCCAAAACGATCATAACGGGAGCCAAAAACCTAATTCCACCGCCGCAACTTTCTGTATCCACGAGGTCCCATCTTGGGGCTTGTTCCGGAGCTCCACCGGAAGAGGGTCGTCATCACGGAGGGCTTCTACATCATCATAGCCTCTCCAATGAAGTGTGTGTAGTTTACCTTAGAGCTTCGGGTCCATAGTAGCTAGATGGCTTATTCTCTCTCTTTGAATCTCAATACAAAGTTCTCCCCCTCTCTTGTGGAGATCTATTCGATGTAATCTTCTTTTTGCGGTGTGTTTGTTGAGACTGATGAATTGTGGGTTTATGATTAAGTCTATCTATGAATAATATTTGAATCTTCTCTGAATTCTTTTATGTATGATTGGTTATCTTTGCAAGTCTCTTTGAATTATCCGTTTGGTTTGGCCAACTAGATTGGTAGTTCTTGCCATGGGAGAAGTGCTCAGCATTGGGTTCGATCCTGTGGTGTCCTTTCCCAGTGACATAAGGGGCAACAAGGAACGTATTGCATTGTTGCCATCGAGGATAACAAGATGGGGTTTATTTCATATTTCATGAATTTATCTCTCTACATCATGTCATCTTGCTTAAGGCATTACTCTATTTTTAACTTAATACTCTAGATACATGCTGGATAGCGGTCGATGAGTGGAGTAATAGTAGTCGATGCAGAATCGTTTCGGTCTACTTGTCACGGACGTGATGCCTATATACATGATCATGCCTAGATATTCTCATAACTATGCTCAATTCTGTCAATTGCTCAACAGTAATTTGTTCACCCACCGTAGAATACTTATGCTCTTGAGAGAAGCCACTAGTGAAACCTATGGCCCCCGGATCTATTCTCATCATATCAATCTCCATCACTTTAATCTTGCTTTGCTTTTTTACTTTGCCTTTACTTTTTACTTTGCATATTTATACCAAAAATACCAAAAATATTATATCTATCAGATCTCACTCTCGTAAGTGACCGTGAAGGGATTGACAACCCCTAATCGCGTTGGTTGCGAGTAGCTATCGTTTTGTGCAGGTATGAGGGACTTGAGCGTGGCCTCCTACTGGATTGATACCTTGGTTCTAAAAAACTGAGGGAAATACTTACGCTACTCTGCTGCATCATCCCTTCCTCTTCGGGGAAAACCAACGCAAGCTCAAGACGTAGCAAGAAGGATTTCTGGCACCGTTGCCGGGGAGTCTACGCAAAAAGTCAACATAACAAGTACCCATCACAATCCCTATCTCTCGCATTACATTATTTGCCATTTGCCTCTCATTTTCCTCTCCCCCACTTCACCCTTGCCGTTTTATTCGCCCTCTCTCTATCCTCCCTCTCTATTTGCCTCTTTTGCCCGGTTGCTCTTGTTTGCTTGTGTGCTAGTTTGTTTGCTTATCGCCATGGCTAGTCTCATATCTTTCCTGTTGTCTCCCGAGAGTGAAGTTCTAAATTTTAAACAAAGGGAGGGAGAAAATCTAAAATATGCTTGGTATAGAATTTGCAATGCTCAAAATAGATCTACCAGGAAGCAATCTACCTTAGTTCTTCTCCGCAATTTTTATGTAGGTGTTAATCCTTGGTATAGATATATCCTCGATACCATTACCAGAGGGAACTTCTTGGGTAGCCATACTTTTGATTCTTATAATGCTACGCTAAATTTAATTGGCTCACCACCTCTTTTGGTTAATGGAACCATGTTAACTTTGGAGCATTGTCGGTATACTAGAGTAGGGGTACCCTAGTATCCCGAACTCGTGCACGGACAGTTGCAGCGCCCCGCGGCAAGGCTTGCCGGGTGACCGCCAAGACCCTCCGCGGTTCCCTTGAAGACCATTCAAGAACAAAATACTCAAACCAAGGCCCCGGCAAGAGGAGCTTGCCGGGAAGGCCAACCAAGGACCCGGCGAGAGGACCTTGCCGGGAAGAGACAAGACCCCGGCAAGAGGAGCTTGCCGGGAAGGCCACTCAAGGCATACCAAGAAAGCTCCCTGCGTCCCGGCAAGATCCGACGAGCGACAAGCTTCCGGATGCGACAAGACGACGGCCACGGCAAGGAGCTTGCCGCGGGAAACCCCCACTTCGTGCCCGCGCTCTAGCACACCTGCTAACGTGTTGCTCTAGGACTCTCCCAAGCACACGTGGCAGGAGGCCGTGCAGCTAGGGGTACGTGGTGGCAAGCGGAGATGAAGAGAAGCCCATCGTGGCAAACAGTGGCGCTCCTAACGGTCACCTTTTGTACTGTTTAGGAGACTCAGACATGCATTTAATGCCCTTGTCCCCTGCCGTCAGAGTTAGGTAGGGCGCACTGTATCCACAATAGCGGTAGCTGCACCTACCGCATCCTTTTCCATTTTTACCCTTCTAGTCTACGTTGCCACCTGTCGGTGACCCCTTGAAAGTATAAAAGGAGGCCCAGGCGCAACGTAGAGGAGGTTCGGCCGGTTCGGCTCATTCGAAACACCAGAGACACTCCCACGCTCAGTCTGGTAGCGTCGATCGCTCCTGAGCAAAGATTCAATACACACAAACAAGCAGTAGTAGGGTTTTACGCATCCGTGCGGCCCGAAGCTGGGTAAAATCACCCGCGTGTACTGCCTCGATCCGCTCTTTGTGCGCTCTCCGCCTCCCACCGAACCGAAAGGGGCCCTGTCCCCATAGGTGTTGGTGGATCAGTCCCCCCGACATCTTTGGCGCGCCAGGTAGGGGGCGTCGAGATTGTGCGAACCCGATCCGGCGTGCACGCAAGCTAAATCTTCATCATCTTCATCGACATGCCACCGAAGAAGAAGGATTCGGAGGCAGCTGTTCCGTCTGCGTCGCTTCCACCGCCTCCGGAGCAAACGGGTGGTGGAGTGGACGCCGGCGGAGGAATGGGCGTCGACGAGGGTGCCCACAACGCTGCCAAGTCCAAGGACAAGGCGGCACAGACCTCGGCGTCCATGCGAGCACCGCGCCCCTCTCAGGAGGCGCGGGACCAGCAGCGTCATAGCGTTCACAGCGCCATACGTCCGCTGACCCAAGATCAAGCTGGTGGTTCGCGTGGCGTTCAAGACCAGCATGCACGCCAGCATGCTGGCCCCAGCGAGGTGCGGTCACCGGGACGGGACACTGCTACTTCTAACTTGGTTAGGAGTCCGAGCACGCCCCTCTCCTCGCACCGTTCACCTCCGCCGCCCACCACCCCAGCAGAAGCCTTGGTGCGGGCCCAGCTGCTCCTGGACTATCCTCCGACGGCGGACAAGACCGACGAATGAAGGGCCACTATCCAGAGCCTCATCGGCTTCGCCAACGGCGACACTGCGTGGCGACCAAGCACCTCGCTGCCGCGGCAGGACAGCCGGACACGAGCCGATGGCAACAAGACTGAGGGAGGTGCGACTTCCATGCACTCTCCACTACGAAGGCCAAAATCGCCGACTCACCGGGTCCACCTCAACAGCGGCTCCACCGCGTCGTCGGACCCACGAGCTCGTCGCGACCAGTGCCAAGTTCTCCATGAACGACAACAAGAAGACGCTCAAACCCGCATCGAGCGCCGAAGAGAAGCGCGACGTCAATCCGACAAGCGCGCTGGGCTCTCTGTTGACATGCATGCGCCAGGGGAACCAGGTGATCTGCCGTACGCGGTAGGTTGTCCTGCGTTCACCCATGAGCTGCGGCAAGTCCAGTGGCCCAGCACAAAGAATTTCAAGCCAGACGTGCCGGAGAAGTACGACGGCAAGACGCATCCGTCGGAGTTCCTCAGCATCTACACCATTGCGGTGCAGGCTGCCGGGGGGCGAGATGACAAGATCCTTGCCAACTACTTCCCGCTGGTGCTCAAGCCCAATGTCAGATCCTGGCTCATGCACTTGCCGGACAACTCCATATCCTCCTGGGCTGATTTGTGCCATCAGTTTGTCGGCGCCTTTACAGGCGGCCACAAGCCACATGGCCAAGAGAGCGATCTTCATCTGCTCGCCCAGAAGGAAGGAGAGCCATTGCGCAAGTACATTCAGAGATTCAACCGTGTACAGCATAACATCCCAGACATCCACCCCGCCGCGATCATCAGCGCGTTCCATCAGAACGTGCGAAACCGAAAGATGAGGGAGGAGATGGCGATGTGTAAGATCAGAGACGTCAGCGAGCTTTACGCCCTGGCTGACAAGTGTGCATGCGCTGAAGAGGGGAGGAGGCTCCCCGAAGAGAGTACAGGAGCAGGAGGATCTGACAGTGAGGATGCCGCCCCGGCAAGGAAAGGCCGGCGGCGGAACAACAGAAGGAATAAGGGTAAGGAAGTGCTAGCTGTCGAGCAGACCGACAACGGAGGTGGCGCCAAGGAAGCTAAGGCTGGTGGCTCCGACAAGAAGGCCCATCCTGTGGCGGCCGCCGACAAGCAGGACAGCTCCGGCAGAGAGTATTGCAAGATTCACCGCACCAAGGGTCACGATCTCCAGAACTGCAAGAAGGTCGAACAGCTTGCCGAGCAGCAGAAAGCTGAATACGAGCGACGCGACAAAGAGAAGGCCCAGGAAGGAACTGGTGGATCCGGCAAGAAACGCCCCGACCGGGGAGGACGCCGCGGCAAGGCCAAACATCGGCTAGGAGACAGACCTCCCCGCGGCCACGGCAAGGATGAAGATGACGACGATGACGAAGACGTGGATGATGATGAGGCCGATGAGCAGGAATTTCAGAAAGCCACAGAGGTCCTGTGCGTTGACGGTGGCGCCTCTCTGCATACATCGCACCGCCAGCTCAAGCAGTGGATGCGGGAAGTAAATGCAGCGGAGCCATCCATAGAGTCACGCAAGCCCCTGAAATGGTCCAGCACGCCTATCATCTTCGACATTGGGGATCACCCTGATCGCGTAACTGCGGTCGGGTGCTTGCCGATGTTGGTTTCACCAACCATCCGCAACCTCAAGGTCACAAAGATGCTAGTTGACGGCGGGGCCGGCTTGAATCTCATCTCCTCCGTGGTCCTTCACAAACTCCAGATCCCTGACAGCGAGCTCGAAGAGACCGGCACATTCCAAGGAATCAACCCGGGAAGGAGCAAGCCGAAAGGGAAGATCACGCTGCCGGTCACATTTGGCAGCGAGCTGAATTTCAGAACTGAGAGGGTCACATTTGACGTTGCCGATTTTCCATTGCCCTACAATGGGATCCTTGGCCGTCCAGCGCTCGCCAAGTTTATGGCAGCCTCTCACTATGCATACAACGTGCTCAAAATGCCAGGCCCGATAAGTGTCATCTCTGTCCCCGGCGACAAGAAGGATGCCCTTATCTGCGCCGACAAGATCTACCGGGAAGCAGCAGCCGCAACTGATCACCACACGCTTGCCGCTGAAGCTCCCAGGGGGAAGAAGAATGCCAAGTCCGGCAAGAGCTCTGATGCCCACTCTAGCAAGCGCACCTCTTCGGAGTGCTGCGCTACCGTCGAGGACGCACCATCGAGCTCCACCGGCAAGTGCAAGAAGACGATGGCGGCTCCACCCGAGACCAAGAAGGTGTCCGCCAAGGAGGACGACACTGGTGGTACCTTCACCATCAGTGCCACGCTTGACCCCAAATAGGAAAGCGCGCTCATTGCTTTCCTGCGGGCGAATGTCGACGTGTTTGCATGGCAACCGTCAAATATCCCCGGTGTTCCCAGGAAAGTAATCGAGCACCACCTTGCCGTCTGTCCTCAGGCGCGGCCCGTCAAGCAGAGAGTCAGGAAGCAGGCAGTGGAGCGCCAAGAGTTCATTGCAGAAGAGATCAGGAAATTGGAAGCAGCAGGCCTTGTCAGAGGAGTGCTCCATCCCACGTGGTTGGCCAATCCTGTAGTCGTGCGCAAGGCAAACGGGAAATGGAGGCTTTGTATAGACTTCACTGATATCAATAAAGCTTGTCCCAAAGATCCATTTCCCTTGCCGCGCATTGACCAGATTGTTGACTCCACAGCTGGATGTGATTTGCTTTCATTTCTTGATGCGTATTCAGGATACCATCAAATCTTCATGGCAGAAGAGGATGAGGAGAAAACCGCATTTATCACCCCTTGTGGCACATACTGTTTTGTACGGATGCCCTTTGGGTTGAAGAATGCTGGTTCAACATTTGCAAGGGTAGTCCATGTCGCTTTTGAGACACAGATACACAGAAATGTGGAAGCCTACATGGATGATATAGTGGTCAAGAGCAAGGACAAGGCTACCCTGATCCAAGATTTAGAAGAAACTTTTGCAAATCTGCACAAGCAACCTCAAGCTCAACCCCGAGAAGTGCGTGTTTGGAGTCCCTTCCGGCAAGCTTCTCGGGTTCTTTGTGTCTCAGCGGGGAATTGAAGCCAACCCCGACAAGATTAAGGCCATCGAGCAGATTGAAGCACCAAAGCGCGTCAAGGATGTGCGAAGGCTTGCCGGTTGCGTGGCTGCTCTCAGCAGGTTTATCTCTAAGTCTGCTGAGCGCGCCCTGCCGTTTTTCAAAATATTGAAAAAGGCAGGTCCAATGAAATGGACTCCGGAAGCGGAGGCTGCGCTGCAGGACTTGAAGAGGTACCTGTCCTCCACTCCAATACTTGTCGCACCTAAGCCACAAGAGAAGTTGCTGCTGTACCTAGCGGCAACCAATCAAGTGGTTAGTGCTGCGTTAGTAGCAGAGAGGGAGGCGGACGATGAGCCAGCAACCGCGGCAAGTGAATCCAGCGACAAGCAGGGGGCTTCTCCGACAAGCTCTGGTCCGGCAAGCTCTGGTCCGGCAAGCTCTGGTCCCGACAAAGATGGATCTGCGCAGACGTGCAAGGACGTGCAGAATAAGATGGTGCAGCGCCCAGTTTACTTTGTCAGCTCCCTTCTCCATGGGGCTAGGTCGAGGTACTCTGGTGTGCAAAAATTGCTTTTCGGCCTTCTCATGGCCTCGAGAAAGCTACGCCATTACTTCCAGGCACACGAGATCACAGTTGTCACTCGCTTCCCGCTGAAAAGGATACTGCAGAATCCAGAAGCAACAGGCAGGATTGTCGAGTGGGCATTGGAACTGTCAAGCTTTGGCCTCAAGTTTGAGAGCACTGCAACAGTCCAAAGCAGGGCATTGGCAGAGTTCATAGCAGAGTGGACGCCAACTCCAGATGAAGAAATTCCAGAGACGAGCATCCCCGTCAAGGAGACAAGCAAAGAGTGGTTGATGTACTTTGATGGTGCCTTCTCGCTGCAAGGCGCCGGTGCTGGCGTGCTGCTTATCGCACCCACCGGAGAGCACCTCAAGTATGTAGTCCAGATGCACTTTCCCAAAGAGCAAGCAACCAACAATACTGCAGAGTATGAAGGATTGCTTGCCGGTCTCAGAATCGCAGCCGACCTTGGGATCAAGAAGCTCATTATCAGGGGTGACTCACAGCTTATCGTCCGCCAAGTGAACAAGAACTACCATAGTCCGTTGATGGAAGCATATGTTGATGAAGTGAGGAAGCTAGAAGAGCGCTTTGACGGCCTACAAATGGAGCATATCCCAAGAGCTCAGAATGACATTGCTGATGGCCTGTCAAAATGTGCTGCACTAAAGTTGCCTGTGGAACCAGGGATCTTTGTGCTCAAGCTGACTCAACCTTCCGTGACACCATCAACTGGACAGAATAAGAAGAGGAAGTTGGTTTTTGGTGACTACTTTTCGGCAGAGCTCCCCGAAGCCGCCGCCAAGAAAGTCCCCAAGATCAACACCAAGGATGCTGAGGGGCAGTCTGCTCCGGCAAACCTTATGGTTTGTTCCGTCGAAGCAAACGCTCCCGACAAGTTCTGCTCCGGCAAGCTTGCCGGGGAATATCACGCTCCGGCAGAACCGCAGGTTCTTGCCGTAGAAGCGGATTTTCCCACAGCAACAGATATGCCTTCAGTCCTTGTTGTCGAGCCGCAAGCTCCAGCATGGGCGCAGCAGATTGTCCGTTTCCTTCAGACAGGAGAGCTTCCCGAAGAGCAAGAAGAAGCTGAAAAAGTAGCCCGGCAGTCAAGTATGTACAAGTTTGTCGACAGCACACTGTACAGAATAAGACTCAACGGTGTGAAATTGAAGTGCATTCGCCGGGAAGATGGACAACAGCTGTTGGCAGAGATACATGGAGGCATATGTGGTCACCACATTGGCGCAAGAGCACTTGTCGGCAAAGCATTCCGACAAGGCTTCTTCTAGCCGACAGCCCTCCAGGATGCAACTGCACAAGTAACCAAGTGTGAAGCGTGCCAGTTCCATTCCAAACAGATACACCAGCCAGCTCAAGCTCTCCAGACGATCCCTTTATCCTGGCCATTTTCGGTCTAGGGGCTCGACATCCTCGGCCCCTTCCCCTGAGCTGTCGGGGGCTTTGAGTTCTTGTACGTTGCAATCGACAAGTTCACAAAGTGGCCGGAAGTGGAACCAGTGAGGAAGGTGACAGCACAGTCAGCAGTCAAGTTCTTCAGGTCGATTGTTTGCCGTTTTGGGATCCCGAACAGGATCATCACCGACAACGGCACGCAATTTACGAGCCGCACCTTCATGCAGTACGTCCAAGATCTTGGCGCCAAGGTCTGCTTCGCTTCTGTTGCTCACCCGAGAAGCAACGGTCAAGCGGAGAGGGCAAACGCTGAAGTGCTGCGAGGCCTCAAGACCAGAACTTTCGACAGGCTGCACAAGTGTGGAAGAAACTGGATTGAGGAGCTGCCGGTGGTTCTTTGGTCGATCAGGACGACGCCAAATCGAGCCACTGGCCAGACACCCTTCGCTCTAGTCTATGGAGCGGAGGCAGTTCTCCCCACGGAACTCGTATACGGGTCACCTCGAGTGCTCGCTTATGATGAGCTCGAGCAAGAGCAGCTGCGGCAAGATGACGCGCTGCTCCTTGAGGAAGACCGTCTCCAGGCAGCTGTGCGAGCCGCTCGCTACCAGCAAGCTCTGCGCCGCTACCATAGCCGCAGAGTCAATGCCAGGAGTCTCGAGGAAGGCGACCTTGTTCTTCGGCGCGTTCAGTCGGCCAAGAATTCCAACAAGTTGACGCCAAAGTGGGAAGGACCTTATCGGGTGAAACGAGTCACTAGGCCCAGCGCTGTCCGCCTTGAGACCGAAGATGGCATTCCGGTGAGCAACTCCTGGAACATTGAACATCTTCGTAAGTTTTACCCGTAAGGCGCGGTTGCCGGAAGCTTTTCCGGCAACCACCTTTTGTACAAGTCTTGCCGCTGTTGCATGTAATCCTTTGTACAAAGCCGGGCGCAGACCCCGTGCACCAGTAAAGCTCATGTGCCCCGCACATCTTGTCAGTTTTTTATGCTATAATCCTTTTTCGCATATATTATCTGACACTTTGTGCAGCACTAGACCCCGGTAGGCAACAACGAGCCCAAGGCTCCATATCATTACTTTATTTCTCTGTTTCTTTCTCAAAAGAAGGAAGGTTCCCTCGCCCACAAGGTTTACCGGGGGGGGGGGGGGAGGAGAAGATAATGGTGTGGACCAGGCCGTTCAAGAAGGTTTCTCCTTGCCGGGAAGCAGACGACAAAAAAAGCTAAGTTGCTAAAGCTTGAGCAATCAGTTTTTTCAGTTTTTGAGTTATTTTCCTTGAACGACCGTGCTTTGTATGGAAAACCTATGCACGGAGGAACCAATTCGCAGCTAGCTGCGCCCTTACTTTGTTTCGAGTCCGCTCAACAACTTAAGTGAGCTGCTAGCGCCCTTACTTTGCTTCGAGTCTGCTCAGCAACTTAAGTGAGCCGCTAGCGCCCTTACTTTGTTTCGAGTCCGCTCAACAACTTAAGTGAGCTGCAACTAGTTGCGACAAGGTTGCTTGTCGGTAGCGACCCCGCCAGCAGGCTGCTGAAGTTCCGCACTCGGCACTCGCGGCAAGGGTGCCTGCACCGGCAAGTTTCCCTAGAAAGCATAGGGAAGGGCCATACAAAGCCAAGAGTCGAGTAAAGGAAGTAACACAGCAAATTTTTGCCTAAGATAGAGTTATATTACAAAAATAAGTTGTCGCGCCTCTAATAAAGTGTTCCTATGACATGGCTGGCAGCGACAAGGAAAGAAGAAAACGGACGGCCTAATCTACGCGGCCGCCGTCAACCCTTTTGACCTCGTTCACCCTGTCCACAATGGGTGCGACGAGGGCCTTAAGTGCGTCAAGATCAGCGTCCGCCGGCAGCTTCTTGAGGACGTTGGTGAGGTTGAGGCCCGGATTGCGGAAGGCCACCTTCACCAGCACCTTCTCCAGAACTCCGGCACAAATCGAGCGTGACTCGTCGGCCAACTGCTTTGGGATCCGTTCCCGGAGTTGCTGGAGCGCCGCCGCCACGCCTTTGAAGAACAGAGTGAGCTTGGCGCTGGGTTGGAGGTTCTCGTCGGAGGAGTACCCGAAGCCTTCCACCCCCAATTGCACCAGCTCCTCTTCGATAACTGCAGCAATGTTCACGAGGCCCTCCGTCCAGAGATCCAAAGTATCTCTGAGAAGATTTTGGGTTTCGGCGGCCCTCGCTAGCAGCGCCTTGTTGGCCTTGATGTCCTTATTCAAGTCTGCCTCCCGTTTTCTGGCGCTGTCCAATGTCTCCGTCAAGGTGGCCAGCTTCAGCGTCAGATCGATGTTGGAATCCTTGGCGGCGCTCAATTCCTTGCCCCTCTCGGCGAGTCGGCCCTGCAGCTCACCGTGGGCAAGGGCGTCCTTCTCGCGCTCTAGCTTGAGCGTGGAAAGCTCTTCACCACCAACCTTCAGATTAGCTTCTAGCTGCGCCACCTTTGCCTCCCATTCTTTCTTGGCGGCCTCGGCAGCTGCAGCCGCATCCTTTGCCTCTTGGAGCGTCCCGCCAAGTGCCCGTTCGCGCGCGGCAAGCTCCTCTTCGTGGCTGTCGAGGTTCACTTTCCGCTGAGTCAGCTCGCCTTCTCGCGCGTACAGCTTCTCGCCGGTGAGCCGCTGCTGCTCTTCGGCCTCAGCTTTCTCGAGGAGGAAGGCCTTCCGCTCCTCAGCAAGCTGCTCCCGCTCCTCTGCCAAGGCCCGGAGAGTTTCTTGGCGAAGACCCCGAAGCTCCTCCGCGCGCTTCTCTATGTCCACGCTCGCCCTCGCGACAAGCGCTTCCCGGGACTCCAACTTGACCTGGCGGGCGCGGTAGAGCGCCAGCAGCCTCTGTAGCAGCCGCTCCTCCTCAGGCTCGCCGCTGCTGCTTCCCGGCGCGTCGACGATCGACAACCCGGTGGAGGCAAGCACCTCCCCATCCAGAGCTTCTCCTTCCACCGGCGCCCTGGAGCTCGACGTCCAGGGGAGCTTGATGAAGATGCCCTCGCCAGCCTTCAGATAGGCGCCGGGCTGGGGCTCCTCGGAGCCTGACGCTACGGCAGCGGCGGAGGGATCGGCGGTCGGTGCAGCGCCTGACGCTCCTGCGGCCTTAGGGCCGTCAGTGCGATCGCCAGATTCCCCGCCAGCTTCTTCGGCAGCAGTCTTGGCGGCCTCTTCGCCGGCGGGCACGTCAGCGCCGGCTCCTTCTTCGATGGCCGCGGCATCATCAGTATTGCCGCACGCGTCCTCCTCGCCGCTCGCCTCGGTCTCCATCGGATCCATGGAGGGTGGGTCTGACGACCAAAGAAGAAGGAGAAATCAAACAAGTGTTCGAGAAGAGAAATCAGCAGAAGACTACAAGGAAAGTTTCGGGCAAGAAGGGCTACCTGTGCTAGGATCTGCCGTCGTGACCTCCACCACCGGCGGATCGTTAGCGCTGTCCCTTGCCGGAGACTCCTCCCTTGCCGGAGGCTCCTCCCTTACCGGAGGACGCTCCCTTGCCGGGGAGTCCGCCCTTGGCGGCGTAGTCGAAGCAGACGACGAGTCGGAGGAGATCACCACGCCCTCCTGATCAAGCTGTTCTGCTCCTGCACAAACAAACCAGTGATCAGATGTCAACAAAGGGAAAGAGCAACCACGCGCACCCAGAAGCAGAAAGTAAACCATATGCTTATGCTGGGGGCTGCGCTGGGGGCTGCTCTGCGAAGTGATGGCCGGATCCGGCAGGGTGGTCTCGGGCGCGCCTCCTGTCATCGCAGTGGGCTCGTCCTCGATGACCACCACCTGAGCCTTGGCCCTCTTCGCCGCCCTCTGGGCCAGAGTCCTGAAAAGGGAGAGTCTAGGATGGGTCAGATCAGATGCAAGATAACACCAGCAAGCTGAAGAACTACAAGAACAACAAGGGAATCTTACTCTTCTTCCTCTTCCTCGTCGGAGCTGAGCGCGGAGAGGTCGAAGTTCGGCCCACCTCCGGCACGACGAGGTGGAGGGGTGGGATCCCTTGGCCGCTTGGCGGGGGCTGCGGCGCCAGCCCGAGACGACCCCGCTTCAGTAGTCGCTGCGGCAGGAGGCGCTCCCGCGGCAACCGTACTTGCCGCGGTAGAGCGCGTCGCGCGACGTTGCGGCTGTTGGCCCACTTGCCGCCCTGCTACGTCGCTAACCCTGCGGAGGCGCCTTCTTGGCTGCGCTGCGGGCCCTGCTCGCGGCAAGCTCCCCGGAGATGGCGGGCTGTCGTGGTTCTAAGTCTGACAGTAGAGTGGGGGGTAGGTATGGAGAGGCAAGGTCCTAGCTATGGAGAGGTTGTAAACACAAGAGATGTACGAGATCAGGCCCTTCTCGGAGGAAGTAAAAGCCCTACGTCTCGGAGCCCGGAGGCGGTCGAGTGGATTATGTGTATATGAGTTACAGAGTGCCGAACCCTTCTACCTGTGGAGGGGGGTGGCTTATATAGAGTGCGCCAGGACCCCAGCCAGCCCACGTAGGAGAGGGTTTAAGGTGCGTTAAGTTTGGGGCGTTACAGGTAACGCCCCACATAAAGTGTCTTTACTATCATAAAGTCTACTTAATTACAGACCGTTGCAGTGCAGAGTGCCTCTTGACCTTCTGGTGGTCGAGTGAGTCTTCGTGGTCGAGTCCTTCAAGTCAGTCGAGTGAGTCCCTCGTAGGTCGAATGGAAGGTGATCTTTTCTAAGGATGTCCCTGGGCAAGGTACTTAGATCAAGTCTGTGACCCTACCCTAGGTACATGACTCCATCATTAGCCCCCGAATGGATTGAGGCTTGAGTGATGAAGGAGTTGATGTTGTTTCCGATTAGCCTTCGCATGCTAGTCGTGCGTTGCTTTGAACCAAAAAATCTCTTTGTTGATAGTGAGCAACTTTTCTTCAGTCGACTCGATCCATTCTTTTTCTTCGTCGAGTGATCTTTCGGACTTTGCTGATTTCCGAGCGACGGATCGCAGGAAATCCAGCGTCTGGCAGACTGATCTGCCATTCGCGGATTCCGCGGGATACGGAATTTGGGGGAGCGCGCGAAGCGGAGCGGTCTGCGGCGCTCGGATGGGACGGGGCATAGACGCCTCGATCCCCGCGCCGCTTTTTTCGCCACGTATCACGCTCGCGCAACTGTTTCAGGATATGATTAGATCGACCGGGCCCACCTGTCATCCACTCGGAAGGGATCTTATAAATGCGCCCGGCGAGGGTTTCTTGAACAGTGCCTCAGCATTCTCTCTCTGCTCCCTTCGTCTCCGCCCAACGCGCTCGCTCTCGCCTCCACACAACTTCTCCTCGCGCATCTCGCCGGTAGCCATGGTCAAGGAGAAGACGGCGGCGCTGGAACGCGCGAAGAAGGCGTCGGCGACGGAGAAGGCGAAGGGGAGATCCACCAGCCGCGGCGGGTCTTCGTCTAGATCTCGCCTGCCGAAAGGCTGGGTCCAGGGAGATTGGATCCAGTCGACCATCACGGAGAAGGATCTCCTCGACATGGCCAACGAGGGCCTGATCCCTCATGGAGCTGCGAGGCTTCCGGGGAAAGAGTGGCAGCCCCAGCCAGAAGAGGGTGAGTGCGTGCTTCTGGCTACCCATGTCGACTGCGGATTCTCTTTGCCGCCGAGCATTTTCTTTCGTGGTTTCTTGAACTTCTTTGGAGCGCAACTCCACCACTTCACCCCGAATTCTATTGCTTATCTTGCCGCGTTCGTGTCCATGTGTGAGAGCTTTCTGGGTTGTCGACCGCATTGGGGCTTGTTCAAGCACATATTCACGTGTCGCTCTCAGACCGTGAAGAAGGCGAGCCCAGGCGACGAAAAAACCCGAGTTGTCCAAATGTGTGGGGGTCTGGGGATCCAGGTGAGGAGCAAGAGCACCTTCCCAGCCATGACATTTCCCGAGTCAGTCAGAGGCTGGCAGTCGACCTGGTTCTACTGCCAGGATCAGTCGACGCCGGGACAGTCGAGTGGACTCCCTCAATTCACCATGGACCGAGTGAACAAGCCCTCCTCTCTGAAGGTGATTCCGGAGGAGAAAGCTGACGTGAAGATGCTGATGGAGCGTGTAGTTCAGTTGGTTCGGGATGAAGTGATGGGTATGGATCTCCTGGAGGTTTTCCTTAGGCGTCGTATCCAGCCTCTTCAATTCCGGAACCATTGCATGTGGCTGTACTACGGGACTGAGGATGTGACTCGGGTCAATCCGGAAACAGTCGACGATGCCACTCTGGAAAGGTGGATGGCCGCTGTTACTGGGAACAAGGATAACCCTCGCGGAGCCAGAAGGATTCCTCCACTCGACTGCCACAGTGATCCAAACAAGGTATGTCTGCTCTACTTCCCATTGTATTCTCGTCATATTTATTTCTGTTTTCCCTGCCGATCGGTCGACTGATCTTTGTCTGGATGTCTATCAGGCCCTCACTGAGCTGTACTCGATGCCCAACGGAGCGCAAGCTCTGACTGAGGAGGGAGAAGCGAGCGGGGGCGAGAGCCAGGAGGAGGAGTGGGACTCGGACGCCGCTGAGGATGATGATGATGACGATGACACTGATGACGATAATGATGATGTTGATGAGGACGAGGAAGAGGAGGAGGAGGAGGTTGCACCACCGCGCTCGGAAAGGCGGTCGAAGCTTGTCCATGACCCTGCGACTGAACGTGGCAAGGGGGTTGCGACTGTCACTCAGTCGACCAAGCGCCCTCGGACCACCTCTCCGGCGCCGACTGAAAAGGCGTCGAAGCAGCCCAGGGCGGCCCCGTCAAAGCCGACCAAGCACCTGCCGAAGATGAAGGTGTCCATCCCCACCATATCAGGGTAATCATGTTGCTTAAGTCTTCTTGTTTTGCGTGAACTTTATCTCTGGTTGGCGCTGGAGTTAGTCGACTGACCCTTTTGAGTTGCAGTGCTGCTACTTCTGAGACCTCAGCCCGGGCTGACGATCATGAGATGGAGGACGCAGCAACCTCAAAACCTGGTACTATACTCTTAACCCCGTTTCTAGTCGACTGACTCATGATCTCTAATTCTGATTCTTTTCTGTAGCTCCATCCAATGTTGTTATCACTCTCCCTGATGATGATGAAGATGAGGAGCCGCTGAAGCACAGAATGAGGAGGAAAGCGTCTGCCAGCAGGGTGCCCCAGGACGTGACGGTGCCTGAGACTCTGGTCGCGGAGGAGGAGAACACCACTCGACACACTGTGTCCTTCGCAGATCCGCTGACGAGTGCTCCGCAACCCTCCCTCTTCACGACGCACCACGTCCCAGAGGACCAAGCTGGCGCCGCGAAGGAGGCGATACGCCAGGCAGGTATCATGATGGAGCAGTTGAAGACCATCCGGGATGCGAGCCAGGCAGCTTACGACGCCAGTTCCGCCCTTCAAAGGAACGTTCAGGTCAGTCAACCACCACTTGTTCTATTAGGATATGCTATCAAAAAACTTTTCTTTCCAGAATTTATAGTAGTCACCCACTGGGTGTGTCGATTTAAACTCCGTGTTAGCGGGGGCACGCTGAGTGCACCCGCTGGGTGTAGTCCCCAAGGCTAAGGTCGACTGCTGGCAGTCGGCCTTAGGCTTTATAATTTCAGTCTCTCCGTCATTCGACTACGGCGAATGGATTTTGCAAACCGGTGGGGGCACGCTGAGTGCACCCACTGGGTGTAGTCCCCGAGACTGTGGTCGACTGCTGGCAGTCGGTTACAGTCCTAAAGAATACATCTTGTTTTTTTAGGTCGACTGGTCGACTCTGTCTTCAATAGGATTAGTGGGGGCACGCTGAGTGCACCCACTGGGTGTAGTCCCCGAGACTATGGTCGAATGCTTGGATTCGGCTGTAGTCTTAGAAACGCGTGATTTTTTTCCTTTTCCACTCGGAAGTGAATTATCTTTGACATTTAGTCGATTGGTTCTTCGCAGAACTCCTGTGACCTTGCGGCTCGCTACACTGAACTGGAAAACAAGCACATTCAGCTCGAGCTGAATTTGAAGCTGGTTCAGGAGAAACTGACGAAGGCAAAGGAGGAGACCGAAGGTATGTTTGGTGAGACCTCGACGACTGCTTTTTCCCTTCATTTGTTTCAAAATCTGATCTTGCTATAACTTGCAGGTAAGGTGAGGGAGGCCCAAAGGAAAAAAGACCTTGAACTAGCTGAGAGGATCAAGCTTGCCGACGAGAAGTTAGCTTCAGTTACCAAGCTTGAACAAGAAAATACCAATCTGAAAGCTGCTCTTGAGAAGAAAAATGATCTGGAGGCCTTCCTGAGTGGTCTTGCCAAGAAGCTGTTTCTTATGCTTGAAGGTAAACCTTCAACAATCACTTTCAACTGTGGTTTTTTTTTCATTCGACCATTGCTTTGACTCGGTGATCGTCCTTGCAGAATTTTGTCAAAACTTCGAAGAAGAGACTAGCCGGCTGGAACCAAACCTTGACCCTGTCAATTCTCCGGTGAACGACGAAGTTGCCATGAATGTTTTCCGACTGGAGTCCCATGTTGCAGCTACCGTGGACTATCTTGCAAGGCTGAAGGTCGCCACATCTCGCATCGACTCAACACTCTGGCCCGGGGAGACACTCCAAAACGACCTCGAGTCGCTGATGACTCGTTTGAACGCTGTCCCTGGTCGAGTGCAGGAGTGGAAAAAGTCCTCGGCTCGGTGTGGTGCAGATGTTGCTCTGTGTCTGGCCCGAGTCCACAGCAAAGATGCGCGAGAAGACAAGCTGGCTGCCCTCCGAGTGGCCAACACCAAGAAACACGACTTCAGGTCCTTTATGGAAACTTTCCTTGCTGCTGCCACTCGGATCGCAGACGGAATTGATCTTGATGAGTTTGTTGCACCTTCTAGCCCTCCACAGGAGGGGTAAAAAACTTCTTCTAAGCTCGACGCTTTAAATTTGCCTCGGTATGCCGAGTGGAGTTGTAACCGATAAACCTTAACAGGCTTAGCGCCTGAGCACTTTCGGTTCCTTTGGGTATCGATCTGAACTTGAATTTGGTGTTTGAATATGATTGCTTTTGGCTCGAAATGTCTTTTGCAGGTTCAAAGCAAGACGCTCACTGCAGTCGACTTATTCCTTAATCCACTTAGGCGAGCGCTGGGCTGCAGCTAAGCCTCTCGAGTGAGAGGTTTGCTCTTCACTCGGCAGGATTTCTATATCTTAGGCGAGCACTGGGCTGCAGCTAAGCCCCCGAGCGAGAGGTTTGCTCTTCACTCGGTAGGATTTTTATATCTTAGGCGAGCACTGGGCTGCAGCTAAGCCCCCGAGTGAGAGGTTTGCTCTTCACTCGGTAGGATTTTTTATACCTTAGGCGAGCACTGGGCTGCAGCTAAGCCCCCGAGTGAGAGGTTTGCTCTTCACTCGGTAGGATTTTTATACCTTAGGAGAGCACTGGGCTGCAGCTAAGCCCCCGAGTGAGAGGTTTGCTCTTCACTCGGTAGGATTTCTATATCTTAGGCGAGCACTGGGCTTGCCAGCTAAGCCCCCGAGTGAGAGGTTTGCTGCTTCAACTCAGTAGGATTTCTATATCTTAGGCGAGCACTGGGCTGCAGCTAAGCCCCCGAGTGAGAGGTTTGCTCTTCACTCGGTAGGATTTCTATATCTTAGGCGAGCACTGGGCTGCAGCTAAGCCCCCGAGTGAGAGGTTTGCTCTTCACTCGGTAGGATTTCTATATCTTAGGCGAGCACTGGGCTGCAGCTAAGCCTTCGAGTGGAAAGCTGGGCTTACACTCGGTAGGATTTCTATATCTTAGGCGAGCACTGGGCTGCAGCTAAGCCCCCGAGTGGAAGTCTGGCTTACCACTCAGTAGGATTTTGATAACTTAGGCGAGTACTAGGACTGCAGCTAAGCCTCCGAGTGGAAGTCTGGCTTACCACTCGGTAGGATTTTATTTAATCTTAGGCGAAACGGATTCGCAGCTAAGCCTCCGAGTGGGAGTCTGGCTCACCACTCGGTAGGATTTTATTTAATCTTAGGCGAAACGGATTCGCAGCTAAGCCTCCGAGTGGGAGTCTGGCTAACCACTCGGTAAGGATTTTTACAAACTTAGGCGAAACGGATTCGCGGCTAAGTCACCCACTGAGGCGAAAATTTTATTGGACAAAAATAAAAAGTGACAAAAATTATGGAGGAACTATGACACTATTATTTTGAAATCCATGAACTACAGGAGTACTTTTATTGCAACTCATCCGAGTGATAAACTTAAGTGTAAAATGGGCGGAGTAGTTCCGCGTTCCAAGCTCGGGGCTCGTCGATATTATGTTCGACGTTGTAAGGACGGTATGCCCCGTTGTGGAGAACTTTGGTGACGATGAAGGGTCCTTCCCAAGAAGGAGCAAGCTTGTGTGGTTTCTTCTGATCCACTCGGAGAACTAAATCTCCTTCCTGGAAGGCTTGGCCTCTCACATTTCTGGCGTGGAAACGACGCAAATCTTGTTGGTAGATGGTCCATCGGATCAGAGCCATCTCCCTTTCTTCCTCTAAAAGGTCGACTGCGTCCTACCGCGCTTGTTCAGCTTCTGCTTCGTTGTAGATCTCAACTCAAGGAGCATTGTGGAGAAGATCACTCGGCAAGACTGCTTCAGCTCCGTAGACCAAGAAGAATGGAGTTCTTCCGGTCGACCGATTAGTTGTGGTCCGCAGTCCCCAAAGCACCGAGGGAAGTTCGTCGACCCAAGCTCCAGCTGCATGCTTGAGATCACGCATCAGTCGGGGTTTCAATCCTTTGAGAATCAGACCATTGGCTCGCTCTGCTTGTACGTTCGACTGCGGATGGGCGACTGAAGCGTAGTCGACTCGTGTGCCTTGAAAGTTGCAGAAATCCCTGAATTCTTCCGAGTCAAAGTTCGACCCATTATCCGTAATGATGCTGTGCGGGACTCCATATCTGAATATCAGTTCCCTGATGAAGCTAACAGCAGCACCGGCGTCAAGGTTCTTGATTGGTTTAGCCTCAATCCACTTGGTGAACTTGTCGACTGCCACCAGTACATGCGTGAAGCCACTTCGCCCTGTTCTCAAAGGACCGACCATGTCCAACCCCCATACTGCGAAAGACCAGACGAGTGGAATGGTCTTCAGAGCTGATGCAGGCTTGTGCGACATATTAGAGTAGAACTGACATCCCTCGCACTTATTCACTATCTCCTTCGCCATCTCATTCGCCTTTGGCCAGTAAAATCCGGCTCGGTATGCTTTGGCCACGATGGTCCGAGAGGACGCGTGATGACCACAGGTTCCCGAGTGGATATCATCGAGGATGATTCGACCTTCTTCTGGTGTTATGCACTTCTGACCAACTCCAGTCGCGCTTTCTCTATATAGTTGTCCTTTGATTACGGTAAAGGCTTTAGATCGATGGACGATCTGTCGAGCCTCTTCCTCATCCTCCGAGAGCTCTTTTCTCAGGATATACGCGATATACGGAACTGTCCAGTCGGGAATGACCACCAAGACCTCCATGACCAAGTCGACTACTGCTGGGACTTCAACCTCAGTCGGATCTGTGGCACTCTTGGGCTGTGGAGCTTCTTCGGTGAAAGGATCTTCTTTGACTGACGGAGTGCGTATATGCTCCAAGAACACACCACTCGGAATGGCTCCTCTCTTGGAACCTATCTTTGCTAGATCATCAGCTGCTTGATTTTTCAGTCGGGGTATATGATGGAGCTCCAACCCCTCGAACTTCTTTTCCAGCTTCCTCACTGCGCTGCAGTATCCAGTCATGGCTGGGCTTCTCACGTCCCACTCCTTCATCACTTGGTTGACCACTAAATCCGAGTCGCCATAGACCATCAGGCGACGGACGCCGAGTGAAATGGCCATGCGCAATCCGTATAAGAGGGCCTCATACTCTGCCTCATTGTTGGAGGAATCAAAGTGAATCTGGAGCACATATCTGAGCTTATCTCCTCTGGGGGAAACCAGGACAACCCCAGCACCGGAACCATTCAACATCTTAGAGCCATCAAAAAGCATGGTCCAATGCTCCGAGTGAACTTCAGTCGGCTGCTGCTGTTCAATCCACTCGGCGAGGAAATCTGCTATTGCCTGGGACTTAATGGCTTTCTTTGCCTCAAACTTGATATCAAGGGGAAGAAGTTCAATCGCCCATTTAGCCACTCGACCAGTTGCATCTCTGTTGTGCAAAATCTCTGATAGTGGAGCGTCGCTGACGACTGTGATGGAATGATCAGAGAAATAATGAGCAACCTTCTTTGTGGTCATGTATATTCCATACACAAACTTCTGATAATGAGGATATCTTTGCTTGGATGGAGTCAAGACTTCAGACAAATAATACACTGGGCGCTGAACTTTGAAAGCTTTTCCTTCTTCTTCCCGCTCGACCGTAAGCACAGTACTGACGACTTGTCCTGTGGCTGCGATATAAAGCAACAGAGGCTCTTTGCTGATTGGAGCAGCAAGCACCGGCTGGGTGGAGAGCAGAGCTTTTAGCTCGGCAAACGCTGCATCAGCTTCTGGAGTCCACTCGAACTTGTCTGCCTTCTTCATCAGTCGGTAAAGAGGCAATGCCTTTTCACCGAGTCGTGAGATGAATCAACTTAATGCGGCCAAGCATCCAGTAAGCTTCTGGACATCGTGCACTCGCACAGGGCGTTTCATTCGGAGAATAGTGCCGATCTTCTCTGGATTAGCATCGATCCCTCGCTCGGAAACGAGAAAACCGAGTAACTTGCCACCAGGAACTCCGAATGTGCACTTTGATGGATTGAGCTTGATATCATACCTTCTGAGGTTGGCAAATGTTTCGGCGAGGTCAGCAAGCAGGTCGGAACCTTTTCGTGACTTGACGATGATATCATCCATATACGCTTCCACATTCCGACTGATTTGAGTGAGTAGACACTTCTGAATCATTCGCATAAATGTGGCTCCGGCATTCTTGAGGCCGAATGGCATGGTGATATAGCAGAAGCATCCGAATGGAGTGATGAAAGCTGTTTTTACCTCGTCGGGTCCGTACAGATGGATCCGGTGGTACCCGGAGTAGGCGTCTAGAAAAGACAATCTCTCGCATCCCGCGGTCGAGTCAACAATTTGATCTATGCGAGGGAGAGGAAAATGATCTTTCGGGCAGGCCCAGTTGATGTGCTTGAAATCAATGCACATTCGGAGCGATTTGTCCTTCTTAGGAACCATGACGACATTAGCGAGCCACTCGGAGTGGTATATCTCTCGGATAAATCCTGCCACCAACAGTCGAGCCACTTCCTCACCAATGGCTTTTCTCTTCTGGACGGCGGACCGCCAAAGATGCTCTTTGACTGGTTTTGCAGATGAGTCGACTCTTAGGCGATGCTCAGCCAGTCCCCTGGGAACACCTGGCATGTCAGCAGGCTTCCATGCAAAAATGTCCCAGTTCTCATGGAGGAACTGGATGAGCGCTTCTTCCTATTTCGGGTCGAGTGTTGTGGAGATGTGGGTCGGAGCTGCATCGGGGTCGGTCGGGTGAATGCGAACAGGCTTCGTCTCACCGGACGACTGGAATGAAGATTCTGTGGCGGGTTTCTTGGATCGCAGCAAGTCACTCGGATCTGCGTTTTGCTTGTATTCTTCGAACTCGACCGCTGTCACCTGGGAATCGGCAATCTTTGAGCCCTTCTGAAAGCACTCTTCTGCCTTTTTCAGATCACCAGTGATAGTGATCACTCCTTTGGGGCCGGGCATCTTCAATTTCAGGTACATGTAACATGGTCGAGCCATGAACCGTGCATAAGCTGGTCTCCCCAAAATGGCATGATATGCACTCTGAAAATCCACGACCTCAAACGTCAACTTCTCTTTGCGAAAATGTTTCGAATCACCAAACACTACGTCCAGAGCTATTTGGCCGAGTGACTCGGTTTTCTTCCCTGGTATAACTCCATGAAAGCTCATGTTACTGGTGCTCAGTCGGGACATCGGAATGCCCATTCCTTTCAGTGTGTCTGCATACAACAAATTCAGCCCGCTACCACCGTCCATCAACACCTTTGTCAGTCGAGTGCCTTCGACAACTGGATCGACCACCAAAGCTTGCCTCCCAGGGGTGGCAATATGAGTCGGGTGATCAGATTGGTCGAATGTGATGGGTGTTTGGGACCATTTCAAATAATTTGCTTTTGCTGGGGCAACCATGTTCACCTCTCGGTTAATGACTTTCAATCGACTCTTGCTTTCCACATATGCAAAGATCATCAGAGTGGAGTTGATATGCGGATATTCTTCCTCACTGTCCTCCTTGCCTTCAGCCTTGTCCGACTCCTTTTCCTTGTCCTTAGACTGTTCTCCTTGAAACTGCTGGATCAGGAGTCGACATTGGCGAGTGGTATGCTTTGGGTAAATGATATTCCCCTCTTTGTCTTTCTTCGTGTGGATGTGACACGGCATATCCATCACGTCGTTCCCTTCCTTATCCTTTACCTTCTTAGGGTTCCAGGATCCTTTTGGTTTCCCTTTAAACTTTCCCTGAGTCACGGCCAGAGCCTCTCCAGGAGCTGCTGGTTCAGCCTTCCGCTTCTGTTTCCGACTGGAGTTTCCCTTCTCCGAGTGACTCGGCTTGTGCTTTCCGCTTCGGAGTCGGTCTTCTTCTTCGCGGTTGGCGTACTTGGTAGCAATTTCCATCATCCGACTCAGGGTCATGTCACCGGTTCGACCAAATTTCAAACTCAATTCTCTGTTCTTGACACCATCCTTGAAGGCGCAGACTGCCTGATGATCAGACACATTCTCCACAGTATGGTGCAAAGTGATCCACCTCTGAATATACTCCCTGAGAGTCTCATTGGTCTTCTGCACGCAGACTTGCAGCTCCGTCAAACCAGCCGGTCGCTTGCAAGTTCCTTCAAACGTTCTGATGAACACTCGGGACAGATCTTCCCAAGTGTAAATGCTGCCAGGAGGTAACTGAGTCAACCATGCTCTGGCAGAACCTTCCAACATGAGGGGCAGATGTTTCATGGCCACCTCATCATTCCCACCACCAATCTGAACCGCCACTCGGTAGTCCTCAAGCCAAGTTTCAGGCTTAGACTCACCAGTGAACTTGCTGACTCCTGTTGCCAACCTGAAATTGGGAGGAATCACTGCGGCTCTGATAGCTCTGCTGAAACATTCTGGACCAGAAACATGCACTCGACTGCTCGTGGGCGCATCTCTGTCGAGTCCACCTCGATGGGCTCTGTTCCGGTCGACCAAGCCTTGCACGATAATGGATCGCGCGTCGAATCCTGGTTCTCTGGGGTCGACTGGAACTCTTCGCCCTGCACTGAACTGACGTCTGTCATCTTGCTGCCGAGGAGCGTAAGACCCACCCCTCGGAGGGGAAGCGGGCACTCGACGCCTATCATCTCGGTCGTATCGGTCTCCATATTGGTCTCGCCGATTCTCGCGCCCTTCACGCCGCGGAGGCGATCTGGGGCTGTGAGCCGACTGAACCGTATTCGCAGCGATGGATCGACTGTGAATTCTGTTGCGCGACTGCGACACGGCCGAATTCTGATCACCTGCTGCCCAGAGCAGATCCCTGATCTGCATCAAGCCTCTGCCAGCTTCCGACTGAGAGGGCTAGATGGACTCTGCAATACGGGTCGCAGCTGCTAAATTCTGGATCGGGGTTCGATATACCTGAGTCGGCGGGAAGAGTTGACGTCGACTGGTGTCGGGAACTCGTTTCCGCGCGCGCTCGTCGAGTGCTCGCTGAAGATTCTCCAGGCGAGTGCGTTCGGCCAAGTTGGCCAAACGTGCCTCCTCCAAGGCGCGAGCCTCGGGGGTTTCTCCTGCGATGGGAGTACGCAGGGCATCCACGTTCCTGCGGCGAAGTTCCTCTCTTTGCAGAGAGTCAAGTGGCTCGGGCTGGTACTCTTCGTGGTCTCGTGCGGGGTCGCCTCCGTCGCCTGCCCCACCATCACGGGCGAAGCCAGGGGGACTGCGGGGCCCGTCGACCATCAGGATTTCTGCCGCTGGATCACTGCTATCGCACTCGGATGCAGTCTCTACGGAGCCAGTCGACAGATCGAACATGCCGTAAAGAGATTCGTCGGGCTCGATTGCCGCAACTTGGGTGGTGGCCGTCTGACGAGCCACCGCGTGCCTCACCCACCGCTGAAACCTCGGCCGGCCCAAGCGCTTGCGCTGGCGGGAGACCGGGAGGGTGGCCGATGGGGGAGTCGACCGATACGGGGTCGACGGTTGCCGCAGCAGAACGCCGCGGACACATGCGTGAAAATGCGTCGCACCGCGGACGGGGAGCGCATCGACGTCGTGTGGAGCCTCCTGGAGCCAGGCGGAGTCGTCGGCGACGAAGGTGAGAGCACCGAGACGGATCTCTCGGCCCTCGACCAAAACTCCAGCAGCCACCATGATGAAAGTACTCGGAAGAATCGCAACTTCTCCACAAAATCGCTAAAACACCGGCCCCACGGTGGGCGCCAACTGTCGTGGTTCTAAGTCTGACAGTAGAGTGGGGGGTAGGTATGGAGAGGCAAGGTCCTAGCTATGGAGAGGTTGTAAACACAAGAGATGTACGAGTTCAGGCCCTTCTCGGAGGAAGTAAAAGCCCTACGTCTCGGAGCCCGGAGGCGGTCGAGTGGATTATGTGTATATGAGTTACAGAGTGCCGAACCCTTCTACCTGTGGAGGGGGGTGGCTTATATAGAGTGCGCCAGGACCCCAGCCAGCCCACGTAGGAGAGGGTTTAAGGTGCGTTAAGTTCGGGGCGTTACTGGTAACGCCCCACATAAAGTGTCTTTACTATCATAAAGTCTACTTAATTACAGACCGTTGCAGTGCAGAGTGCCTCTTGACCTTCCGGTGGTCGAGTGAGTCTTCGTGGTCGAGTCCTTCAAGTCAGTCGAGTGAGTCCCTCGTAGGTCGACTGGAAGGTGATCTTTTCTAAGGATGTCCCTGGGCAAGGTACTTAGATCAGGTCTGTGACCCTACCCTAGGTACATGACTCCATCACGGGCCGCTTGCACCCTCGGCGGGCTCGTTCGACTCGGCATCGGGCGCGGCGAGCTCTTCTTCCTCTTCGGGCTGCTCCCGTTCGGCAATACTCATCGCCAACGCCGCGTCCACTTCCTCCATGGTGAACCCGAATTCACCCGCGGCCGCGGCTGCCGCCGCCTCTTCCGCCCTAGTGGCGATGCGCTCCATCTCTTGCTCAGTGGTGTCGCGGGTGAGGAGTTTCTTCTCGTCAGCATTGACCGCCACCTCCACTAGGCTGTCAAAGAACTGCTGCACGACGTCGCCGGCGGGCTCTTGCCAAGTTGGAGCGATCCCGTGCGAGTCACACAACGGCATCATTGCGCAGACGCGGTCGCGCGAGGAGTTGTTGCACAGAGGAACGACGCCTGCCGGCAACCTGAACCACTCGGGATGCTGTGGGTCGTGCTTGAATATCTCCTTGAGTATCCCGTCCAACTCTATGACGGTGAAGTTGAAGTTGAGGCCTGGGCGCAACCTCATGATATCTGTCGGGCCTCCAAATTCCCAGGCAGGTCTCCCCCTCGCCTGCAGAGGGGCGATGCGCCGGCGAAGGAAATCTGCGCCGACAGCTCCTACAGTCAGCCCGGCAAGCCTGAGACGCAAGATCCGAGTGGTGGCGATCGTCAGCTTGTCGTCGTCCACGGACAGAGCGCTCCAGTCATTGCCACGCACTGCTGGGGCTTGGCGCAGGGCGGTGAACGGCTGCGGGCTCTCTTCTACAACCCAGCACCAATCAGCTCTCCACTCGTCCCACTTGCTGCGGAGCTCCCCCTCCAGATAGGTCTCCTTCTTGCCGGCCCGCGAGATCCAGGCGATCCCGCCGGCAAGAGGTTCCCCTCTCTCGACACGAGGCATAAAGAAATGGCGGAAGGGAGCTACGTTGGGGTGGACTCCGACAAAGTTTTCGCATAGATGGGCGAAAACTGCCATGGTCAGAACAGCGTTGGGGGTGAAGTCAAGGAGGTGGAGTCCGTAGGTGTTCATGACGTCGCAAAAAAAATCAGAGAATGGCGGGCAGAGCCCGCAGTAGAAGAACACGGCGAAGAAAGGATATCCGCCAACTGGAGCTGCTTGCGAGGCGACGACGGAGAGTACCTTTGTGCGCGGATGCGCCCGTGTCTCCGTCGACCAGAAGAGATAGTACCACTCCCTCAGCTCCTCCGTGGAGAGCTCGGGGGGGAAAGTGGCCCGCTCCTTCCGCAGCACCTCAAGCCGCTGCGCTTCGGTCGACTTCATAGCTTTCGCGGTCGCGGCCTTCGTGGCCTTCCCCTTCCCGGGCTTCGAAGGCATGGCGGAGGCGGTGGGGGAGATCGACGGCGCTAGTGGTGGCGGCGGCGACGGGAGCGGAGCGCTGCTCTCTTTCGACTTTAGAAGCGGAGGAGGGCGGCGGAGGTTTCTGAGATTGCAGCAGCGAATGATGAAGATAGGGGAAATGCCCCTGTTTCACCTGCTTATAAAGGGGGACGGGACGGACGTTTCGACCTTCCAAGTAAACAACCACCCACGATCTCTCCCACAACGCCGCGATTGACGCGTGCCGTTACGGGGGGCGCGGTGGGAGCGGAGTTAAATTCGGCGTGACCTAGGCCGCGCGTGCCCGTGCACTGTTTTGGGCCTGGCCCAACAGCGCTCGGCACCGTGTATGGCCCAGGCCCGGGGGCTCCTGTCGGTGTACTAGAGTAGGGGTACCCTAGTATCCCGAACTTGTGCACGGACAGTTGCAGCGCCCCGCGGCAAGGCTTGCCGGGTGACCGCCAAGACCCTCCGCGGTTCCCTTGAAGACCATTCAAGAACAAAATACTCAAACCAAGGCCCCGGCAAGAGGAGCTTGCCGGGAAGGCCAACCAAGGCCCCGGCGAGAGGACCTTGCTGGGAAGAGACAAGACCCCGGCAAGAGGAGCTTGCCGGGAAGGCCACTCAAGGCATACCAAGAAAGCTCCCTGCGTCCCGGCAAGATCCGGCGAGCGACAAGCTTCCGGACGCGACAAGACGACGGCCACGGCAAGGAGCTTGCCGCGGGAAACCCCCACTTCGTGCCCGCGCTCCAGCACACCTGCTAACGTGTCGCTCTAGGACTCTCCCAAGCACACGTGGTAGGAGGCCATGCAGCTAGGGGTACGTGGTGGCAAGCGGAGATGAAGAGAAGCCCATCGTGGCAAACGGTGGCGCTCCTAACGGTCACCTTTTGTACTGTTTAGGAGACTCAGACAGGCATTTAATGCCCTTGTCCCCTGCCGTCAGAGTTAGGTAGGGCGCACTGTATCCACAGTAGCGGTAGCTGCACCTACCGCATCCTTTTCCATTTTACCTTTCTAGTCTACGTTGCCACCTGTCGGTGACCCCTTGAAAGTATAAAAGGAGGCCCAGGCGCAACGTAGAGGAGGTTCGGCCGGTTCGGCTCATTCGAAACACCAGAGACACTCCCACGCTCAGTCTGGTAGCATCGATCGCTCCTGAGCAAAGATTCAATACACACAAACAAGCAGCAGTAGGGTTTTACGCATCCGTGCGGCCCGAAGCTGGGTAAAATCGCCCGCGTGTACTGCCTCGATCCGCTCTTTGTGCGCTCTCCGCCTCCCACCGAATCGAAAGGGGCCCTGTCCCCATAGGTGTTGGTGGATCAGTCCCCCCGACAAGCATGTTATGCAAAGACTTGAAATTATTGAAAATAAAGTTTCTACTATTGAATTAATTGAAAATCTACATAAAAAGACCCACAATCAAATTACTCAATATGGATCTAAGGTAGGAATGACTCTGGAAAATATTAAGGAAAAGGGACCCATAGTTAATGAGAAGATAAACTTAGATTCTACTAGAACTGATAAACTTGAGGGTATCATTACAAACTTGGGAACCGCTTTTTCTTCCATAAAGAATAATCCAAGTCCTCCTACTAAAATTTACAAGCTTATGTATGTTCCTAAAAATACGGGTGAATCATCTAGTAATGAAACTGCGGATCTTAAATCTATAAGTATTCATCCTAATCTTTTTGCTATCGTTAAGGAACCGATTGCTACAAATGAATTTTTCGATCTTGTGCCTAAAATTTTGATAATCACTAGAAAGAAATAAATTCCTAAGGGAAATAGATGCCTCATCGAAGAATTGCCTACCAAAGATGGCAATACCTAGATCTATCCTCTCTTTTATGCCTAGCTAGGGGCGTTAAACGACAGCGCTTGTTGGGAGGAAACCCAATTTTATTTTTATTCCTTGATTTTTGCTCCTGCTTAGTAATAAATAAATTATTTAGCCTCTGTTTTTGTTGTGTTTTTTGTGTTTAATTAGTGTTTGTGCCAAGTAGAACCGTTGGGAAGACTTGGGGAAAGTCTTGTTGAACTTGCTGTAAAAAACAGAAACTTTAGTGCTCACGAGAACTGCTGTCATTTTTATTTGAAGAGTGATATTTAGTTAATTATTTTTTAAGATGATTAATAGATAAATTCCTCACGTCCAGCAATTTATTTTAGAATTTTTGGGGTTCCAGATCTTGCGCTAGCTACAGATTACTACAGACTGTTCTGTTTTTGACAGATTCTGTTTTTTGTGTGTTGGTTGCTTATTTTGATGAATCTATGGTTAGTAAAATAGTTTATAATCCATAGAGAAGTTGTAATACAGTAGGTTTAACACCAATATAAATAAAGAATGAGTTCATTACAGTACCTTGAAGTGGTCTTTTGTTTTCTTTCGCTAACGGAGCTCACGAGTTTTCTATTTTGAGTTTTGTGTTGTGAAGTTTTCAAGTTTTGGGTGAATTCTTTTGATGGATCATGGAACAAGGAGTAGAAAGAGCCTAAGCTTGGGGATTCCCATGGCATCCCCAATATAATCCAAGGACACCAAAAATTCAAAGCTTGGGGATGCCCCGGAAGGCATCCCCTCTTTCGTCCACTTCCATTGGTAGTTTACTTGGAGCTATATTTTTATTCACCAACATGATATGTGTTTTGCTTGGAGCGTCTTGTATTATTTGTGTCTTTGTGTCTTAGTATGCCACAATCATCATTGCTGTACACACCTTTTGAGAGAGCCATACATGAATTAAAATTTGATAGAATACTCTATGTGCTTCACTTAAATCTTTTGAGCTAAGTAGTTTTGCTCTATGTGCTTCACTTATATCTTTTGAGCATTATAATTTTGCTCTATGTGCTTCACTTAGATCTTTTAGAGCATGGTGGTGGATTTGTTTTAAAGAAACTATTGATCTCTCATGCTTCACTTAAATTATTTTGAGAGTCTCTTAGTAGCATGGTAATTTTCTTAATAATAATATGCTTGGTATTCAAGATTTGTGAAACTTTCTTTTGAGTGTGTTGAATACTAAGAAAAGATTGAAGCATGATAATTGTTTTGAGATATGGAGGTGATAATATTAAAGTCATGCTAGTTGAGTAGTTGTGAATTTAAAGAATACTTGTGTTAAAGTTTGTGATTCCTGTAGCATGCACGTATGGTGAACCGTTATGTGATGAAGTCGGAGCATGATTTATTTATTGATTGTCTTCCTTATGAGTGGCGGTCGGGGATGAGCGATGGTCTTTTCCTACCAATCTACCCCCCTAGGAGCATGCGCGTAATACTTTGATTTGATAACTTCTAGATTTTTGCAATAAGTATATGAGTTCTTTATGACTAATGTTGAGTCCATGGATCATACGCACTCTCACCCTTCCACCTTTGCTAGCCTCTCTAATACCGTGCACCTTTCGCGGTATCATACACCTACCATATACCTTCCTCAAAACAGCCACCATATCTACCTATTATGGCATTTCCATAGCCATTCCGAGATATATTGCCATGCAACTTTCCACCATCTAGTTCATCATGACACACTTCATCATTGTCATATTGCATATCCCGGTACACCGCCAGATGCATCCATATAGAGTCATATTTTGTTCTAAGTATCGAGTTGTAATTGTTGAGTTGTAAGAAAAATAAAAGTGTGATGATCATCATTATTAGAGCATTGTCCCAGTGAGGAAAGGATGATGGAGACTATGATTCCCCCATAAGTCAGGATGAGACTCCAGACGAAAAATAAAAAAAAGAGGCCAAAGAAGCCCAAATAAAAAGAGGCCATTAAAAAAGAGAAAAGGCCAAAAAAATATATATATATAAAATGAGAGAAAAAGAGAGAAGGGACAATGTTACTATCCTCTTATCACACTTGTGCTTCGAAGTAGCACCATGATCTTCATAGTAGAGAGTCTCTCATGTTATCACTTTCATATACTAGTGGGAATTTTACATTATAGAACTTGGCTTGTATATTCCAATGATGGGCTTCCTCAAATTTCCCTAGGTCTTCATGAGCAAGCAAGTTGGATGCACACCCACTTAGTTTCTTTTTGAGCTTTCATATACTTATAGCTCTAGTGCATCCGTTGCATGGCAATCCCTACTCACTCACATTGATATCTATTGATGGGCATCTCCATAGCCCGTTGATACGCCTAGTTGATGTGAGACTATCTTCTCCTTTTTGTCTTCTCCACAACCACAATTCTATTCCACCTATAGTGCTATATCCATGGCTCACGCTCATGTATTGCGTGAAGATTGAAAAAGTTTTGAAAAAGTTAGAGTATGAAACAATTGCTTGGCTTGTCATCGGGGTTGTGCATGATTTAAATACTTTGTGTGGTGAAGATAGAGCATAGCCAGACTATATGATTTTGTAGGGATAACTTTCTTTGGCCAAGTTATTTTGAGAAGACATAATTGCTTTGTTAGTATGCTTGAAGTATTATTATTTTTATGTCAATATAAAGTTTTGTCTTGAATCTTTCGAATCTGAATATTCATATCACAATTAAGAAGATTTGCATTGAAATTATGCCAAGTAGCACTCCGCATCAAAAATTCTCCTTTTATCATTTACCTACTCGAGGACGAGCAGGAATTAAGCTTGGGGATGCCTGATACGTCTCCAACGTATCTATAATTTTTGATTGCTCCATGCTATATTATCTACTTTTTTGGACTATATTGGGCTTTATTTTCCACTTTTATATTATTTTGGGACTAACCTATTAACCGGAGGCGCAGCCCAGAATTGCTGTTTTTTTGCCTATTTGAGTGTTTCGAAGAAACAGAATATCAAACGGAGTCCAAACGGAATAAAATCTTCGGGAACGTGATTTTCTCACCGAACGTGATCCAGTAGACTTGGACCCTACTCCAAGGAGTCAAAGAGGAGGTCACGAGGGTGGGGGGCGCCCCCCTTGGGCGCGCCCCCTACCTCGTGGGCCCCTTGGTGCTCCACCGACGTACTCCTTCCTCCTATATATACATACGTACCCCCAAACGATCAGAACGGGAGCCAAAAACCTAATTCCACCGCCGCAACTTTCTGTATCCACGAGATCCCATCTTGGGGCCTTTTCCGGAGCTCCGCCGGAAGAGGGCCGTCATCACGGAGGGCTTCTACATCATCATAGCCTCTCCGATGAAGTGTGAGTAGTTTACCTCAGACCTTCGGGTCCATAGTTAATAGCTAGATGGCTTCTTCTCTCTCTTTGAATCTCAATACAAAGTTCTCCCCCTCTGTTGTGGAGATCTATTCGATGTAATCTTCTTTTTGCGGTGTGTTTGTTGAGATCGATGAATTGTGGGTTTATGATTAAGTCTATCTATGAATAATATTTGAATCTTCTCTGAATTCTTTTATGTATGATTGGTTATCTTTGCAAGTCTCTACGAATTATCCGTTTGGTTTGGCCAACTAGATTGGTAGTTCTTGCCATGGGAGAAGTGATGAGCATTGGGTTCGATCCTGTGGTGTCCTTACTCAGTGACATAAGGGGCAGCAAGGCACGTATTGCATCGTTGCCATCGAGGATAACAAGATGGGGTTTATTTCATATTGCATGAATTTATCTCTCTACATCATGTCATCTTGCTTAAGGCGTTACTCTGTTTTTAACTTAATACTCTAGATGCATGCTAGATAGCGGTCGATGAGTGGAGTAATAGTAGTAGATGCAGAATCATTTCGGTCTACTTGTCACGGATGTGATGCCTATATACATGATCATGCCTAGATATTCTCATAACTATGCTCAATTCTGTCAATTGCTCAACAGTAATTTGTTCACCCACCGTAGAATACTTATGCTCTTGAGAGAAGCCACTAGTGAAACCTATGGCCCCCGGGTCTATTCTCATCATATCAATCTCCATCACTTTAATCTTGCTTTGCTTTTTTACTTTGCCTTTACTTTTTACTTTGCATCTTTATACCAAAAATACCAAAAATATTATATCTATCAGATCTCACTCTCGTAAGTGACCATGAAGGGATTGACAACCCCTAATCGCGTTGGTTGCGAGTAGCTATCATTTTGTGCAGGTACGAGGGACTTGAGCGTGGCCTCCTACTGGATTGATACCTTGGTTCTCAAAAACTGAGGGAAATACTTACGCTACTCTGCTGCATCATCGCTTCCTCTTCGGGGAAAACCAACCCAAGCTCAAGACGTAGCAAGTATCGTCAAGTCGAACGGTTGCCGAGGCAGCATGGGGAAGCGGGGGCACCCACGTCCCATCAATCGCCACGCGTAGACCAAGGCCGCATGCGGTTGGGGCCCATGGCGCGCCGCACTTTCCCTTTCGCTTCGCCTCGAAGCCAAGTTCGAGCGCGCCTTGGGCCCGGGGGCTACTGTCGGCATCCTAGGAACGGGGGTATCCAGACTTGCCTGCCTGCGGCCCATGACAAGGCTCCATCAGCGGCCCGGTACGACCCATTTTTAGTAACAACGACTCAAGACCCTCGCGAGGGGCCGAGCCTCGCGAGGTGGACGACACCAAGACCTCCATGGGGGCGGCCTTACTAGGATGACTCTCGAGGAGCGGAGATATCAAGGGAAGGTGCACCTCGCGAGGTTCACATGACATGAGCCATGACGACCAAGGCCAGGCGGGTGCCAGCGGGCGCAGCGTTCCAGTTTCCTCTTTGGTGCCAAGGGGGCAAGCGCAAGTGCAGAGTCCCGAGGAATCAAGCAAATGTTTCCATATTGGTGCAACAAGACCAAGACCGCCATGACGATAGGACAGAGGTAACCACGGAGCCCACGACAGCATCACCACCAAAGCCTTTTGCAGGCGAAGACTACTTTTGTCAGGATAGCTTGTACTAGTTGTCTCCTATTGAAATTGGATGTTGTGGAATCCCTTCCCACCTACATTTTGGAGGAGGACCAAGGCCACTATAAATATGACTTAGCCACCACCATAGCAAGCATCTAGAGGGGGGACGGATCATTCAGACCGTCCTCACACCCACCAGCTCATCAAGCTCAACAACACCTCACATCCTGAGGTTGTTCATCCATGTACTAGTTCATCCTCAGCCCCTCGAGGCAATCCACCACAATGCTGGAGTAGGGTATTACACCGCAAGGTGGCCTGAACCAGGATAAATTGTTGTGTCTCTTGTCCCTTGGGTTCGCCGAGCTAGGCTGTGGAATCGTTGGGCCGGCAGGTCGGGGAGAAGAAGTTCTTCGTACGCACCCCAATGTTCAAACCTCTCAAGTGTCCGCGGAGCCCTGAATTCGACACATGCATTGAGATTAACCAACAATGAATGCAAGCATGAGTAGGATATAAATCACCATGAACATAAATATCATGGATGCTATCTTTATTTTGTTTCAACTACATGCGTGAACATGTGCCAAGTCAAGCCACTCGAATCATTCAAAGGAGGATACCATCCTATCATACTACATCACAACCATTTTAGTTTCCATGTTGGAATGCAAGGTAAACCATTATAAACTCCTAGCTAATTAAGCAAGGCATGACTAACTATAATCTCTAATTTTCATTACAAACATGTTCAATTCATAATAGGCTGAATCAGGAATGATGAACTAATCATATTTACAAAAACAAGATAGGTCGAGTTCATACCAGCTTTTCCTCATCACAATCATTTCATCATATCGCCATTATTGCCTTTCACTTGCACGGCCGAACGGTGTGGATAAATAATAATAGTGCACGCACATTGGACTAAGCTAGAATCTGCAAACACTTATTCAAAGGAGAAGACAAGGTAATATCGGCTCTTTGTTAGATTAACAATAATGCATATGAGAGCCACTCAACATTTTCATCGTGGTCTTCTCCTCTCGACCCCCAAAGAAAAGAAAAGAATTTCAAAGAAACACACTGAAATATTTTTGGAGTTTTTGTTTTTCTGAAGAAAGAGAAACAAGAACTAGAAAAACTATTTACACGGGAAAGCTCCCAACAAGCAAAACAAGGACTAGAAATCTTTTTTGGTTTTCTTTTAACATTACTACTAAGCATGTAAAGAAAGTAAACTGACTACAACTAATTTTTTTGTTTTTCTTAAGGTTTAAGAAACACACAAGAAGAAAGCAAGAAAAAGAAATAAACTAATATGGATAATATAATGAAAAAGTATGAGCACCGACAACTGGAATGAGTGTGTGAACATGAATATAATGCTGGTGAGAAATACATACTCCCCCAAGCTTAGGCTTTGGGCCTAAGTTGGTCTAGGGCCACGGCTGGCCCAGTAGATATCCAAAGTTGTAGTTGGGGTTGTATTGAGAAGCATTAGCTACTGCCTGAAGGGCTGCAACATGGAGGCGACCAGCCTCTGCTGTTCTCTCATACTCGTTTGCCTCCTCTCTAGTTATAAAATATCACCCATTTGCCTGAAAGTTAAAGAAAGCAGGAGCAGGAAGAGTAACAAGGACGGCACGCCATCTATCAAATATTAGTCGGTACTGGAGGATATGTTTGTTCCTCTTAAGAGACTGGTAGCGTATCATAGCCTCATAATCTAGAAAGGCAGGTGACAACTCAATATCATACCCTCTAATAGGTACACCCAAATATTTAGCTAAACGAGTTGCATAAATCCCACCAAATAAATCTCCATCTTTAGCATTATGGTGTAACCTCCTAGCAATAATGGCCCCTAAATTATATCGTTTATCATCCAACACTGCATACTTGAGGACACTAAGATCCGATGCAGAAAGGTGGCTATGATCATGTTTACCATTAATGCATCTGCCTATGAAGAGAGCAAAAATAATCTATGGTAGGAAAATGAATGCTCCCCATGGAGGCTTGTGTGATATTTCTAGTTTCTCTAACGGTGATGCTAGCAAGGAAATTATTATATTCAGATTTGTGAGGTTCACTAAGACTACCCCATTGTGGAATTTTGCATGCATCACAAAAGTCTTCTAGGTCCATGGTACAAGATTCATCATAAAGATCAAATAGGACGGTATGAGTATTACACTTAGATGAAAACTCGAACCTCTGCACGAAGGAATCAGTGAGATAATAATACTATAAGCACTGGTCTGATAAGAAGTCCTCGAGGCCGTCATTTTGTACGTACGCCTAGAATTCATCCTTGAAACCTGCACAATCCATAAATTCATCCGACGGCCATTCACACGACTTCACTTGAGCTTCCCTTGGCGGTTCAAGGTCCTGCTCATGAATCGCAGCCCTTGGTCCTTACTTCCTTGAAGAACCACCTCAGTACATTTTCTTGGACATTTTTCTTCCGCTGAAAATTTCTGATTTTTTTAGTGACTCAAAATAAAAGTGAACCAAACTCAACAAAATTGATAGCAACTACTCCTACAAGTGCCTAGAGGCTATATCATGCATCAAAACTACTTTGGACCATATAAATTTGACATGCAAGCTCAATAACAAGGTCACCACAGCGGCAAAAAATTGCAATAAATAAATCACTAGAACAAAAACTAACTGGACCATTGGAGGAGTCACATACCGAAGAACAATCCCCCAAAGCAGTTTTGTGAATGGAGCTTTGGGCAAGGAGATCGAAAATGGCAGCAACATGAGCAAGGACGCGGGTTTGAGCTATGGAGTGATTTTTCTAGAGGAAGAAGGAGTGGATGGGTGCTTGAATATGTGGAGGGGGCCACGTGGGGCCCACAAGGTCAAGGGCGCGCCCTCCACCCTTGTGGCCAACTGGTGAGGCCCCCTGGTGTGTTCTTTGCACCAGAAATTCTAAAACAATATATAAAAAATCATATCCAATTTTCAGGGCATTTGGAGAACTTTTATTTTTGGGACATTTTTTATTGCATGGATAATTCAGAAAATAGACAGAAAATACTAATTTTGCCTTATTTAATCTAAATAACAGAAAGTCAAGGATGGGTACAGAGAGTTGTACTTTCTAAATTCATCCATCTCATGCTCATCAAAAAGGAATCCATTAACAAGGTTGATCAAGTATTATTAATAAACTTCTTCCGAGTGACATGAAACCGGAGAATTTTTGAATAACACTAGGTTACCTCAACGGGGATATGCATGTCCCCAACAATAAGAATATCATATTCCTTTTTGATACTTGGAAGAGGAAATTCAAAACCTCCAACAGTAATAGTTGAAATTTTTCCAATAGAATTGATACTATGAACTTAAGGTTGTTTCTTCGGAAAATGTACCGTATGCTCATTGCCATTAACATGAAAAGTGACATTGCCTTTATGGCAATCAATAACAGCACCTGTAGTATTCAAAAATGGTCTACCAAGGATGATCGACATACTGTCGTCCTTGGGAATATCAAGAATAACAAAGTCAATTAAGATAGTAATGTTTCAACCACAACACACACATCCTCACAAATACCAATGTGTATAGCAGTTGATTTCTCAGCCATTTGTAGAGAATTTTCAGTAGGTGTCAACTTATTCAAATCATGTCTATGATACAGAGAGAAAGGCATAACACTAACACCGGCTCCAAGATCACATAAAGTAGTTATAACATAGTTTCTTTCAATGGAGCATGGTATAGTTGATACTCTGGGATCTCCCAAGTTTCTTTGGTATTCCACCCTTAAAAGTATAATTAGCAAGCATGGTGGAAATTTCATCTTCCGGTATCTTTCTTTTATTAGTAACAATATCTTTCATGTAATTAGCATAAGGAGGCATTTTAAGCATATCAGTCAAACACATACGCAAAAATATAGGTCTAATCATTTCAGCAAAGCGCTCAAAATCCTCATCATCCTTTTTCTTGGATGGCTTAGGAGGAAAGGGCATGCATTTCTGAACCCATGGTTCTCTTTCTTTACCATGTTTCCTAGCAACAAAATCTCTCTTATCGTAACGTTGATTCTTTGATTGTGGGTTAACAAGATCAATAGCAGGTCCAAACTCTACATCATTATCATTACTAGGTTGAGCATGAACATGAACCTCATCAATAACATTAGCACTAGGTTCATGTTCATTACCGTACTGTGTCTCGACATGAAAAATAGAAATATCATTGGGATTCTTAGCTGTGTCTATATCAGGTTCACTAGCATGCAAAGTCCTATAAGTTTTCTTTTTATTTTTAGTACAAGGACTAGGTGCATTAGTATCAGTTCTCTGAGAATCCAGCTCAATTCTCTTAGGATGGCTGTCAGGATATAAAGGTTCCTGGGTCATCTTACCACCTCTAGTCATAACCCTAACAACATTATCATTATTCTTACTATTCAACTCATTGAGCAAATCATCATGAGCTTTAAGTACTTGTTCTACTTGAGTTGTAACCATGGAGGCATGTTTACTAACAAGCTTAAGATCATTAATAGTTCTACAAATATAATCACCCAAGTGGTCAAGCATATAAGCATTATGATTCAATTGTCTACTAACATAAGCATTGAAGTTCTCTTGTTTTACAACGAAATTATCAAACTCATCCGAGCATTGTCTAGCAGACTTATTATGAGGAATATCACCTTAATCAAATCTATGGAGAGAGTTTACCTCTACTACCTATGTCGGGTTATCAATACCATGTATTTCTTCAATAGGTGGTAGATTCTTAACATCTTCCACTTTAATACATTTTTCTTTCATATATTTCTTTGCCTCTTGCATATCATCAGGACTGAGAAATAGAATACCCCTTTTCTTTGGAGTTAGCTTTGGAGTTGGTTCAGGAATTGTCCAATCATTTTCATTACTCAATATATTATTCAATACCAATTCAACTTGCTCAATAGTTCTTTCCCTGAAAACACAACCAACACAACTATCCAGGTGGTCTCTGGAAGCATTGGTTAGTCCATTATAAAAGATATCAAGTATTTCATTTTTCTTGAGAGGATGATCAGACAAAGCATTAAGTAATTGGAGAAGCCTCCCCCAAGCTCTTCTTAAATTTGCACAAAGTTAAATATTTCCTTTAAAGCAGCTTGTTTCTTATGAGCAGGGAAATATTTTGTAGAAAAGTAGTAAATCATAATCTGGGGACTATGCACACAACTAGGAGCAAGAGAATTAAACCATATCTTAGCATCACCCTTTAATGAGAAAGGAAACAATTTGAGAATATAGTAATAGCGAATTTTATTTTCATGAGCAAATAGGGTGGCCATATCATTCAATTTAGTAAGATGTACCACAACAGTTTCAGAATCATAACCATAGGAAGGATCAGATTCAACCAAAGTAGTTAACTCAGGATCGACAGAGAATTCATAATCCTTATCAGTTACAAAGATAGGTGAAGTAGCAAAAGGGGGATCATATTTCATTCTATCATTCAAGGATTTTTCTTTCAGCTTAGCTAACAATTTCTTAAGATCTTTTCTATCATTGCAAGCAAAGAAGTCTCTAGCAGTTTCTTCATCAATAACATAACCCTCAGGAACAACATGTAATTCATATCTAGGGGGAGAATCATAATCATCATTTTCAATAATATCATCATTAGTAATTTCATTCTCTCTAACCCTAGCAAGTTGTTCATCAAGAAATTCACCTAGTGGCACAGTATCAAGAACAGAAGTAGTATCATCATAAGCATCATGCATAGTATAAGTGGCATCATCAATAACATGCGACATATCAGCATCAATAGCATGTGTAGGTGTCACAAGTTTACTAAAAACAGAAGGAGAATCTAGTGCAGAGCTAGATGGCAGTTCCTTACCTCCCCTCATAGTTGAGGGATAGATCTTGGTTTTGTTGTCTTTCAGATTCCTCATAGTGATCAATAGATATAAATCCCAAGTGACTCAGAGAATAGAGCTATGCTCCCTGGCAACGGTGCCAGAAAAAGGTCTTGATAACCCACAAGTATAGGGGATCACAATAGTTTTCGAGGGTAGAGTATTCAACCCAAAATTATTGATTCGACACAAGGGGAGACAAAGAATATTCTCAAGTATTAGCAGTTGAGTTGTCAATTCAACCACACCTGAAATACTTAATATCTGCAGCAAACTATTTAGTAGCAAAGTAATATGGAAGTAACGGTAACAATGGCAACAGTAACAGTAGCAGTTTTGTAGCAATCATAACAGTGGCAAGGGAAAATTAACAGAGCAAAGATTAATATGAAACGAAATCATAGGCAATGGATCAATGATGGATAATTATGTCGGATGACAATCATCATGCAACATTTATAACATAGGGTGACACAGAACTAGCTCCAATTCATCAATATAATGTAGTCATGTATTCCGAATATAGTCATACGTGCTTATGGAAAAGAACTTGCATGACATCTTTTGTCCTACACTCCCATGGCAGAGGGGTCCTATTGGAAACTAAGGGATATTAAGGCCTCCTTTTAATAGAGTACCGGACCAAAGCATTTGCACTTAGTGAATACATGAACTCCTCAAACTACGGTCATCATCGGGAGTGGTCCTGAATATTGTCACTCCAGGGTTGCTGGATCATAACACATAGTAGGTGACTATAACTTGCAAGATAGGATCAAGAACACAAATATATTCATGAAAACATCATAGGCTCAAATATGAAATCATGGCACTCGGTCCCTAGCGACAAGCATTAGGCATAGCAAAGTCATAGCAACAACAATCTTAGAACATAGTGGATACTAGGGATCAAACCCTAACAAAACTAACTCGATTACATGGTAAATCTCATCCAACCCATCACGGTCCAACAAGCCTATGATGGAATTACTCACGTACGGTAGTGAGCATCATGAAATTGGCAATGGAGGATGGTTGATGATGACGATGGTGAAGGATTCCCCTCTCCGGAGCCCCGAACGGACTCCAGATCTGCCCTCCCAAGGAAGAACAGGGCTTAGCGCGGCTCCGTATCGTAAAACGTGATGAATCAATCTCTCTGATTTTTTCTCCCCGAAAGAGAATATATGGAGTTGGAGTTGAGGTCGGTGCAGGTCCAGGGGGCTCACAAGGTCGGATGGCGTGCCCCAGGGGGGTGGGCGCACCTCCCACCCTTGTTTCTAGGGTGTGGGCCCCTACTGCTGATTCTTTCACCAATATTTTTTATTAATTCCAAAAGTTATCTCCGTGAAGTTTCAGGTCATTCCGAGAACTTTTTATTCTGCACAAAAATAACACCATGGCAGTTCTGTTGACAACAGCGTCGATCCATCTTAGTTTCATTCAAATCATGCAAGTTAGAGTGCAAAACAAGGGCAAAAGAGTTTGGAAAAGTGGATATGACGGAGATGTATCATTGCACTAGTGAAAGTATGAACCCTAGGCCTCATTTTCAAGCATCGTAACACCATTTGTGCTGACTTTTGTTACTTGCTACCTTGCTGTTTTATTGTTAATATTATAAAAATCAATATCTACAATCATTACTACACTTGTATTAGCATCTCTTCGCCGAACTATTGCACCTATACAATTTACCATTGTATTTGGTATGTTTGGGACACAAGAGACTTTTTATTATTCGGTTGTAGGGTTATTTGAGAGAGATCATCTTCATCCTATGCCTCCCATAGATTGATAAAGCTTAGGTCATCCACTTGAGGGGAAATTGCTACTGTCCCACAAAACTCTGCACTTGGAGGCCCAACACGAGTCTACAAGAATAAAGTTGCATCGTAGACATCAAACCCTGACTCTGTTGTAATCTCGGGGCCTCAACCTACATATAAAGGGGAGCCCCTGAGGTAGAAAGATAGGTTACAAGATCTCGGGTACTAGGTTAGCCAAGTCGCACACTTGTAATCGAGATCTAATGCGATAATCAATCAAGTAGGAAGTAGGCTATTACCTCCAGCGTGAGGGGCCGAACCTAGGTAAACCCGTGTCTCTCAATTCTGATCAACCACGTTCAACCTACTACCTAGTTGCGATGGTCTCATGACTAAGTCCTTTGTCGAGGACATCTGCCATGACAAAACCATGACAATTGGCTCCCACCATAACTACAAAAAAAATACACTTTCGTGATGATACGTGTTTGTCACAATAGGTCACATTTTCTGTCATGCATGTACATCAATGACGATTTTATGACAGAATCAAGATAGTCATACCTGTGTTGTCGTAGAAGTGTTCCACGACATTACCAAAATTATCATCACGAAAGAGTTCACTTCCATGAAGATAAATGGCGCGTCATGGAAGTGCTTTCGTCAAGGGTGACCGACACGTGGCATCCACCTAACGGGTCGCCATTAAGCTATCGGGTCCGGTTTTCGATCCGATAACCCGCTACCAGCCCGGACCAATGAGGATTTTCCACGTGTAAAATTCTCATTGGCTGAAGGAAACACGTGTTGTCTCACCATTGGGATAGATGTCATCCATTCATTGGACAGGAGGCGCCTATGATACGTCGACACGTGGCACAGCCCAATAGAGGCCCATTTCGGTGAAAAGGCTGGCATGTTTGACTTGGTCAAAAGGTAATGGGCTGGCCCACGAAAAGCCTGTTAACGGCCTATTCGTATATAGCCCATTTACGGCCCGCTAACTCACGACCCATTACGGCCTATCGAAATTAAGCCCAGTAGCTTCATCTAGGCCGTCCAATATGATTCCAACCCATTGTAACTTCCGGCCCATGTATGGCCCATGATGTCTTTCGGCCCATATGAGGCCATTTGTAACTCTGGGCCCATTAACAACCCTTGGTGAATCTGGCCCACAATGAACAGTGTACCACTTTATACCCATCACCGGCCCATTATTCCATTGGGCCGTTTCCAACCCGTGTTATCTTTCGGCCTTCTCAGGGCCCATTTATTCTTGGGCTCATTTTGAGGATTCGGTTACTTACGGCTCATTACTAACCTTTTCTGCTTGTGGGCCAAATTCAGCCCATGGTTATAATCGGCCCGTTTGCGGCCTGTTAATTCGTTGGGCCATTTTCATAGCATCATCAAAAACGGCTGATTAACGACGGCCGGTTATTGTCGGCCCATGAACGGACGATTCCAAATCTAGCCCGTTTACAGCCCATAATGCGGTCTGTTATTGGCCCATGTTTGGCCTATCGATCATATGATCCGTAGAAGGCCCATTGATGCTACGGCCCGTAGAAGGCCCATTGTTTCTACGGCCCTTAGAAGGCCCGTTTTTTCTACGGCCCGTAGGAGGCCCATGGTAACTACAGTAAATATGTAACATCCCAAATTTTCAATTTGGAATGTTATACATAGGTCATTCATGCATATCATATTTTTACTGCATTGTTGCTTTGCGATCCTCGAAATTCTAAGCTACTCAAGGACCCACAGAGAGAGTTGGGGATTTCACGTTTTTCATATTTGAATTTTATCAAATATCGAAACAAGGATCACTTTGGTTTTTAATTATTTTTCTCTCCGAAAATATTTCATATTAAAATATAAGAGAGGAGATAATATGACTCTCCAAAATAAAGGGAATATTGGAGGAAAGATATTAAAATAAAATAAATATTTTCTTTTGGACTTTTATTGCTATTTTGTTTGAATTAGGAAAAATATGTGTTTTTCAAAATTGCATTAGAGGCCCAAATGAATGTTCACCTTGTCCGCAATATTATTAGAGGATCGTGAAAATTTATTTCAGGATTTTTGGACTCCGTTTAGTATTTCTTTTATTTGTTTTTCCACGTTATGATTATTTAAAAAAAGTGCACCGACCTAACCGGGCCGTGCCCGACCCGGACACCGCCCGACCGGCCTTTAAAGGGCGAGGCCCGAAGCCCGCAGCACGGCCAGCCCCGCCCTGAAACCCTAGCGCCGCCGCCTCAATCCCGCCGCCTCCACCGCCTCACGACGCCGCCGCTCGACGCCGCCGCCTCCACGTCACGCCGCCGCCGCCGCCCGCCGGAGCCGCCGCCGAACGCTGCCGCCGGAGTCACCGCCGCCGCCACCAATCCTGCCACCGCCGCCACATCATCAGAAACCGCCGCCGCCCGCCGAAACCGCCGCCGACCGCTGTCTCTGTTTTTCTCAGAAAACCTATCGGATTTTTTTAGTAAACCCTAGTTTCGTTTTTTATTAGATCGGTTCAGTTTTTTAGGTTTAGTTATTTAGAGGACGTTCGTCCATACATTCGTTTTAACGAACACTGTTCGTCAGTTAGCCGTCGACAGCGAACTTTCGTTTGTTAGCCTGTTCGTCTCATTTTATTTTCTAGGGTTTTTCCGCGATTATTTTCGATCATGATTTCTGCCCTAATCTTCGTTCTAGTATATCTTTTCACTCGTTTATCCAAATCAGGTGAAACAAGCGCCTAGATCTTCGTCTCGATGTCCTCTTTCTGTTTAACAAACTTGAACAAGATTTTGGTACTATAAAATTTGACTTTAGTCCAGATAAGTCAACAGATCTTGTTTCTTTCGTAGTTTCAGTTTCGTTGCTCCGTTTGATTTGATTCTTTCTGCAAAATCGAATCTCTTCAGTTGAGTTTTCAGATTCGATCTTCTTATTTGAGTTTTAAACGTGCATATTTTCTTGAGTGCTTATGTATGCTATTGTTTGTTTGCATTAGAATTCCCGGAGTGCGAAGCGTGCTACTACGAGTGTTGGTATCAAAACCGGCGGATCTCGGGTAGGGGGTACCAAACTGTGCGTCTAGGATCGATGGTAACAGGACACGGGGGACACGATGTTTACCCAGGTTCGGTCCCTCTCTATGGAGGTAAAACCCTACAACCTTCTTGATTGATATTGATGAATATGAGTGTTACAAGAGTGGATCTACCATGAGATCGTAATGGCTAAACCCTAGAAGTCTAGCCTATTTGGGTATGGTAATGAATATATGTGGTGTCCTTTGCGGACTATCCCCTTCGGTTTATATAGACACCGAGGGGATCTAGGGTTTACATGGAGTCGGTTACATAAGAAGGAATCTTCGATCGCCAAGCTTGCCTTCCATGCTAAGTAGAGTCCAATCCGGACACGGTGCAGTCTTCGGCCTTCATGTCTTCACAGCCCATTAGTCCGGCCCAAAGGATAATAGGCCGGACGCCCGAGGACCCCTTAGTCGAGGAATCCCTCAGTAGCCCCTGAACCTGGCTTTCAATGACGAGGAGTCCGGCGTGCAGATTGTCTTCAGAATTGCAAGGCGGGTTCCCCTATTCTCCAAACTCCAAGATAGTCTTCGGATGCAATGATAGTATCCTGGCCTGTTACGCACAGCATACACAACTGTAGAGAGAATATAATTTTTGCACGAAACTAATCTGTTAATAGTTTTTCCCAACATGACATCACGTCTGTCCGGTTATAATTTTGAACCGTTTTTCTTCTGTCGTCCCACGCTTCGAGACACGGTTGCCATTGGCACGTCTTATCGAAACAGAGATCGTGCCCCCCATATTACGGGATTCTAATCAATGCAGGCGTGGGTGACTCAACTGTGCCATTTTGCACGGCTCTCGGGAATAGGCGAGTTCAAGGCGAGTGGGGAGGCACTTGATATTCACGGCCTTTATAAGGGGATAAGGACACTCTTCCTTTACCCACACCCTTCTTCATCTTCAGTCCTTCCATCCTCGAGCTCTAGCACCCAAGCTTTCCGCTTTTCTTCCTTCGAGAAGGCACTCCAATCATGTCTGAATCCGGATTTGGAGGCAAGTGGATGGCCTCTTCCAATAAGGAGAAGAACATCACGGAGCTCCGGGAGGCAGGCTATCTAGCCAAGGAGATTGCTCACCGACTCCCGGCAAAAGGGCAGATCGTCCCTACCCCCGATCCCCACGAGAGGGTTGTGTTTCTCACACACTTCGTCCGTGGGCTGGGATTCCCTCTTCATCCATTTGTCCGTAGATTGATGTTTTACTATGGGTTGGACTACCACGACCTGGCCCCCAACTTTATCCTCAATATCTCCTCATTCATAGTTGTGTGCAAAGCCTTTCTCCACATCCCACCTCACTTTGGCCTATGGCTGAAGACTTTTAATGTAAATCCAAAGGCGGTGCATGGCCAACAGGCCAAGTGCGGAGGTGTCATGGTGGGCAAGATGCCCAATACCAGCTGGCTCGAAGGCTCCTCCGTACAGATGGTGAAGGGATGGCAATCAGGGTGGTTCTATATCACCGAGCCGCGCGACGTGAACTGGGCGTCGGCTCCCGAATTCCGATCCGGAGTCCCGATGCGGCTTACCTCCTGGCAAGAGAAGGGCCTGACTTGGGGATCATTGGAAGAGATCATGGGGCTCCAAACGTGCCTCCAGAATATGATAACCCAAAAGATCAAGCTCGTCGATGTGATCCAGGTCATGCTTTTACGCCGGATCCTTCCATGTCAGCGCCGGACCTATTATTTGTGGGAGTTCGATTCGGCCGAGCACCAGACACTGCTAAGGCTTTTTGGCACGACGCACAAAGATATCTGGAAGGTGCTCTTTAAGGGCAGCGAGATGCCGCCACCCTTGACCAAGGATCACGCACTACTAGGAAAAGGCCTACTAATGGCGCCCGAGTTTTGCCTACTAATGGCGCAGTACTGGTGCGCCATTAGTACCACGCCACTAGTATTTTTTACTAATGGCGCACCACTGGTGCGCCATTAGTATCTGGTATACTAATGGCGCACCACGCCGTGTGCCATTAGTATAGAACACCATGCACCATTAGTATGCCTCCCAGGGGGCCATATTTAACCATGTGCTTTGGCATACTAATGGCACTCTGTAGTGATGCGCCATTAGTATCCTTTGGCATACTAATGGCACACTTTGAGGTGATGCGCCATTAGTATGAATATTAGGTTTTATTTTTTTTACTTTTCTGATTTTTGCACAGGTTACAAAATATATTATTGGACAGAATATAGACAGCAGCACACGGCAACAACAGATTCATCGAATACAATAGAAGATTAGTCTCTGAATACAATTCATCATATTAGTCTCCGAATTCAAAAGGCCGAACAAAGATAAAACATTACAAGTCTCGAGACCACGAGTAGCGAGTTTGTCTTTACATTACAAGTTGATATCGATCATCTAAACTACCATCACATAGAAGAGAGCTGTGGTCATCAGGATGAGCATCATCGTGATGAAACTGGTCTTCATCCGGTTCCTCCAACGCTCCCTCCTCTCTCCCGCTAGATAGCGGGCATATCTAGATTCCACCTCCGCCCTAGTGGTGTACCCTTTGTAACTGTTACCACTAAAACGGTGAACCTATCTCCGACACTCCTCCCAGTCGTTGTAGACTCCGGGAACCTTACCCTTGTACACGACATACGACGACATCTCTATGCACAAGCCAAACAACAAACAATAGATAAGCAATATATAAGTAAGGATTGGAAGAGAAAAGCAAGACATTAATAGCACGATTCATGGTCCTACTAATAAATAGCATCGATTACATCTAAGTTGAATGACTGTCCAAACCAAAGAGACATACAATTCATTAAAGTTTAATTACAACATGAGCCAATCAATGTTTCAGAACTACACATAGCATCACTACTTTCGACCCGACTCATGGGACCGGAGCATGGATGAAGCCGCCGTCTGTCATGATGGTCATGAAATCGCGGGCATTGTCAGCCTGCATTTGTAGCGTTATGTCTATCTCACTGTTGGACGGTTGATATCTTAGGTAGAACTGCCCCGAGGTATGAAGGTCATCTTGATGGATGATTTCCGCTAACTCCGACTAGATGCGAAAGAATTCTTGTCTGATGTCCGCGTCCTGGATTGCCGACAAGCTCGCGGCCCAACCTTTGAGATTATCTGGTAGCAGAAGGTGATGATGGTCCCGTACGATTGCCCGCATGTGATGGAGGGCGTATTAGGCATCCTTCTGACTGCCTGCGGCTGCTTGACGCAGCAGAACTTAGTATTGTGGGCAAACACGTGCCTGCCGTACCTACGAACTGGCCTGGTGAAGGTGCCTCCAGATTTGGCATAGCCGGGGAGAACATCATCAAGAACTACGTGGCCATGGTTTTGGTCAAAATACGTGGCCATGGAATATTTCGGGCATAAGAGGATGAGTGTGCAATGTGTGTCACTGCACAGAACACGGAATGTTAGAAAAACAAAAGAACGATCGAAATCTAATAAATCATTTGTTTCGGGCGGTTAAGGGATGACTTACTCGGGAAAGTAAGCCACGAGGAAGTTATCCTTATCTGGGTTTGCCAAAATGACGCCTTCGAGGTGTGAACTCGCGACTTGGCGGTCCCCAACGCTGCCCAAGAGCTTGGCACGCATGTAGAAGGGGTCGACTATCACGATGTCCGGGGTCCTGTCTCTAATGATCTGCATCTCCATACTCAGCGAAAATAGCTGAACGAAGGTGTAGTGCAGCGGGTGAAGGCTAAACATAGCAAAGATGTCATCAAACCACATGACGATCGTACCCCCGATGGCGCCATCGACAAAGCCCGTGCCCTCTGGCACCTTGGCCACGAAAACTGGGTATGCCACATCATTCTCTCTGAGATGCCGCTTCTCCAAAGAAAGAACACTGTCATGCAGACTCCGCATAGCACCGGTTGCAGCATTGAGCATATTTGTCGGTAGCATCGCCCTACCCGCCACATGCACCCTCCTCGAGATATCCTTAGGTGAAGGTGGCCCGTCCTAAGCACGGATCGTACTCGGTGCCGGCTGGCTCGCACCGGCGCCCTTTTTAGCCTTTCGTTTCCGTCCCTTCTTCTTGATCTGCTGTAATGGGACCGAGTTTTGCTCATAGACCGCCTTCTTGAGCGTGTTGGGGCTGATAATATTTGGCACCTCAGCTATCTGAGGCTCGGTGAAGGCGACAGCTGGAGGCGTCTCGTGAGAACTGAACGCCAGACGACGCCTGTTGCAACTAGGTTTCTCCGCCGTACCAGCTAGATCGTGGTCGTCTTGGTTGGGTTCTTGAGAAGGAGGCCCACAGAACGCGTCACCGTACCCATGTTCGGCAAGTACTTATCAACGTTGGTAAATGTACCGTCGTCGTTGTTGTCGTCGTCCAGATCCTGTGCCATATGCATGTCCGGATCCTGTGCCATAGGGATGTCCGACATGTCCGGTAGCGTTGCAGCGTTCTTTCCATGGCTTGGTGCCGGCACGACTGGCGGTCTTGTCCGTGGGGTGGTGCCCCCCCCAAACGAATCTGGCTCTTCGGCCAAAGCAGGGGCTAGCTTACGCAGGCGCTGAGGGACATGTCATCTTCTTCGCCGGCCCCAGCGGGTCGAATCGGAGGTAACAACTCGTCGTAGCCTGGTAGCACCTGAACCACTTCAACCCTATACACTGTGGGTGGCATCAAATTACCGTGGAACACGGGGCGGTTGAACGATTCTGCCCTTGGCGACCTCGACCAACTCGCCGCCCACAAAGTGCAGGAGAGTGAAAGGAACATCGGTGGTGCCCTGCGAAAACATGCATGTAGGGCGTCAGGGATGCCCAGTCAAAGGCAAGGAGATGAAGTCATTGGCCGAGAGGCTTAGTTACCGTGATGCTGTCAAGCTCGGCTAATGTCGAGGCACCGCCAACGGCAGGCGTGCAACTGACGGAGGGGCCGCTTGCTGGCGAGGTGCCGGCCGGCGTACACCCTGGTGCATTAAGCTCCAATGCCCGTGCCAGCGTCGGAGACATGAATACCGCCTCTGCCGGAGACACCAATGGCGCTGCCGGAGACACCAATGGTGCCGCCTGCACGCTATGCGAGTTGCTGGCCGTGAAGCTGGGAACCGGGGGTGGCTCGTGTTGGCCGCCGACAATCCACGTCGTTAGCCCATGAATCAATGTAGGCACCATGGAGTTGAGCTTCAATCCTAGTTGTTGTTCCACTTGCTCTTGGACAAGCTCCGGAATCTGCGCCACTTGTTCCTTGAGTGCTTCAACCTCGCGCGACTGGCTTTCCGAGCTGGTCTTTTTCTCCTTTCGCCCACTAGTGGTATAGTATGACGACCATTTTATGGACAAGCCTTTGCCGGCCACATGACCAACTGACGTCGGCTTAGTGAGCTTATCCTTGTTTTTCATTACGTTCAATTCCCTATTCAAAGGGGTGTCGAAAGGGGAGCTCTGACACGACCCCGCGCTACTGCTTTCATTGTCCTGCGGAAGGAACGTGAACCATTTAGAAATATTGGGGATTAATTAGAATGCAACCATATGGAGCTAATTACGCGGGGTGTATTCCTTACCAGAACAAGCTCAAGCGCCTTGGTCTTCGGATCCATGGTAAGCTCCTTTGTTACCGGGTCCTCCTTGTACCGGGCCCTGAGAAAGTTCCTGGTCTGCTTTTCATGGTATTTCTCGAAGCGGGGCGGTAGGCCTTGCTCGGCACGCTCCGTGTCCTCCTTGTCTCATATAGGCTCCACCACTCTGTAACCACCGGGACCGAGTTGGTGGACCCCTAAGTTCAACTGTCGCATTTCTTTTCCCCACTGACTTGATTCGGAGGTTGCGGGGCTCTCGCACTTGATCTTGAACTCCTTCTAGTCATCTTTGCTCAGCAAAGGATATTTCGCCTTGATCTTCTCATAACTATCACCTTTTTCAATCATTGCCTTCACCGTGATTCTCCAAGTAGACAGGGCCGTGCTCATCCTTGTGAGGGCGGCACTGTTCACTTTATTCCCTGAGAGGCGTGTGTTTGCAAACTCAGAGGGGAACTTGTATCGTTCGTGCAGCTTCGTGAAGAGGAGGCTGCGCAAATTCCCTCGGTCCTTATGCCTTAGGTTCTCGGTGTTGATCGAGACAGTGCTCCGGAGAATGCACCCGAGCTGAACCAAGTACCCCTTGACTACTTGTTTGGGCGCCGTCGGATGCCCGTCGGAGTTCACTTCAGTAAATTCCTCCCTGACGGTGCCGAGCACGCTCGGGCACCGGTCCTTCCGTTGCCTCTTCGGTTGGCTGCCATCTGTGCGTGTGTGGCCATCATCAGTGGTGGCATCCGTGGCGCCATCATCAGTGGTGTCATCCCCGACGCGACTAGGGGTTGTGTAGTCAGGATCGGTGTCTTCCGCGGTGTCCTCATAGCGGTGAGGTTCTTCCTCCAACTCCTGGGACAACTCCCAGAATTGCTTGCGCCAGAACCGCTGGCCTCATTGTTGTGGGCCATGTTTCGCTCTAAATAGGAAAAAAGTTTGGTCAAAAAGTTGGTTATTGTCAAGGAACAAGATCATGGTCTCATCATTTAGGGTTTTTCGACACCGAGGCATCCTAAAAGCTAAGCTTTTATCATTTAGGGTTTGTCGACGCCGAGGCACCCTAAAAGCCTAAGCGTACATCATTTAGGTTCTCATCGACACCGAGGCACCCTATAGAAGCCAAGTTAAGTTTTGATCATTTAGGGTTTATCGATGCCGAGGCACCCTAGGTTGGGCCTAATCACTTGGCACTAATCACTTGGCTCTATTGCCACCTATGTTGGGTTTATCATCTAGGGTTTATCGATGCTAAGGAGAATTCTAAGTTGGGCCTAATCACTTGGCTCTATTGCCACCTATGGTTTAATGCAGCAAGAATGGCGGGGCAGTTGATCCTACTTAACTAAGATACCCCGGCCCATGCATTAGTCGCAAGTACCGCATATGTCCTATTTTTAGCAAAGTCATGCTAAAATTCACGGAAAATTTCAGCATGACCTTTGCTGAAAATAGGACATATGAAGGTTGTACATCCACACAAACACATGCCAGGTGCTATTTGTGCTTCTCTGGCTGCCAAACGGATTGACTCCATCGGTGCTTGCACCTAGCATGATGTTCCTCAGATCCTTCCCAAATTCTGGGTGTTCAAAGTTCAACGCTTGCCACTGGCTCCCATCCTTAGGGTGACTCAGCATCTTGTCTTTTTTATTTATCTCCAGATCATTTTTGTCATCTTCTCGCTTCTTCTCCTCCCTATCCGCGTGCCAACGCAGGAGCTTTGCTACCTTAGGGTCCGCGAAATACCGCTGCAGACGAGGAGTGATCGGAAAGTACCACACCACTTTTCGAGGAGCTTTCTTCCTCTTCTTGTATCGAGTGACGCCGCACACCAGACATATGGTAGACTCCGCGTGCTCGTCCCGATAAATGATGCAATTGTTCATGCACACATGGTATTTCACATGCGGTAAATCCAGAGGACACACGATTTTCTTCGCCTCCTCGAAACTGGTAGGGCACTTCTTCCCCTTGGGAAGATGTTCGTGCTAGAATGACATGTTCTCGTCGAAGCATGCGTCGGTCATTTTGTGTTTTACCTTCATCTCCAGAGCTATGAGCGTTACTTTTAGGCGGGTATCCTTGGGCCTGCATCATTCATACAATGGAGTAACCGCGTCTATCTCAAGTTGATCCAGCTTGGCTTTCTCTCGGGCGGCAGCTCTTGCGTTATCCGTCTGCTTGAGAAGCAGCTCTTGAATATGAGGGTCCTTGTCACAACCGTAGTTCTGGTAATGCCTAGTGCTAGCATCTGGTGTTGCATCATTTTTAAATTTTATCTAAATTTGAAATAGGGGTGATCAATCCCTAGCACCAAAAGAACTCAGCTAGGTTCAACTTAAAAACATTTTCAATGAACCCAAAGTGCCTTAAGAAAAGTTCATGATTTTTGGTTAAGGTAGAAACCTCTACCAAAAATGATGAATATATTTCTAGGACATTTTTAGATTTTTGAATTAACTCATATTGTATTTGACTTGGGGTTATAAATTCCTATAAATACTTTTATAACTCCAATCATTCTGAAAAATATTGTGGGGCTTTGGGCTAGTCCATATTGCATCCACAAATAATTTCAGAAGCAACAAAAATGGTTTAGTTTTCTTACTAAATCAAATCAGAGCAAAATAAATAGAAAACAGAAAGAAAAATAGGAAGATAGAGAAGGACTTACCTGGCAGAAGCTTACATGGCACCCACCAATAGGCCCAGTACTGTAGCTAGCGGCCCAGCCCACCACCGCTGCCCCCTGTCGTCTTCCTCCTTGGATAGAAGGACAGGGGCGTGTGCTCGCCGCCTCCTGGCCACGCGCAGGCCACCTCCACCCTGCCTGCTTCACTCCACCGATGCCCTGAACACGCCACGCAACCCCTGGTCACGTCCCCCTCTCTCCCGTGTATCTCCCTCGCCTGCCCCTCTCTCTCGAGCACCACCGAGCGGAGCTTGTCGCCACCGCTCACCGTTACCGCAACCAGAGCCTCCCCTCGACCCCTCGACGTGCCCAGTAGCTCGGCTACCTTGTCCTCAACCTCCTCGCCAAGCCAAGCAACACCGGACGCTGCTGGACGCCCTCACCGCCGTCTTCTTCAACCTCGGGCCACCGAGATCGCCGGCGACCGTGCGCCCGCTCCGATGCTTCCCCGAGCTCGCTGAGGCCACTGAACGAACCGATGTGAGCTCTTGCGTGGATCCCCTCCTTCCTCCCCTTCGATTTCGAGTCGTAGACGTCGCCCCCTTGACGACCGTAGCCGCCGCCGCTTGAGCTCGTCGTCGGCGCAGCTCCGGTGACCAAATGGTCACCCCGGCGAGTCCAACTTGCTCCCCGCAACATGTAGTGCCCCGCTAGACCTTCCCCTCGCTCGTTAGCACACCACAGCGCTAACCCGCACCAGGCCCGAACTCCG